>NW_010178410.1:29235-77233 GCF_000695765.1 Mesitornis unicolor | reverse complement strand
TTCTCTGTCCCTATATTTCATTTAGTGCTTCAGAGCCCCTTTGTGAGTAAACCTGGATCAGAAGAGGTAAGTTTCTGAGAAAAATGGTGATTTTGCTGAATCACTATTTCCCAGTAGAGAATTGCTCAGTTGAAAACTTCTCCACCAAATCTCTGGGTAATATCTGAGAGGGGCTGCCTTTACACACCTGCACTGCCCTTGTCTGTCCCTTATGCCACAGTCCTGCTGCCCCCCTCTCCACAGGCCTTTCACATTTACCAAAGAAGAACATCTATCTATTTACATCTTGCTGCCTCTTTCTATCAACCCTTGCCTTCCATGTGTGGTTCCCGTGGTACGAGTATCCTGTAAAACACTCAGCTGTTGCATCAGGGTTGTGCTGAGCTCGAAGTCTGTCTGCAAGACTCTGCACAACCTGACACTCCCTTCCTTACACCAGGGTCTGGTGAGCTCCCAGGCGTGCTGAAGGTCAATCTGATCCACTCTCCCACAGCTCTGTCCCTGTGGTGCACAGTCCCAGGCACCCCAGCCAGCCCAGGGGTCTGCAATGGAGAGCAAGGGTTGTGGGAGCCTGCCTCAGGCAGAGCTTTTGGGTCAGGCTTCCTGGAAGCTTTCACTAAAATAAAGCACGCCAAAACTACAGAAAGGGCACTTAAACTCAAAATCCAGGGTGATTTGAACAGGAACTGTAACAGTTCAATTTTTAAAAATAAAGCTCAAAATCTGGTGGAATGAAGTAGAAATAAGAGATTTATGAACTGGTCTTCCTCTGCATGCTGGGTTTCTGCAGGTAGGCCTTCTCCTCCAGGCTTGGCTGCATACCACCAGCTTGCTGACCTTTGAAGGTGTGGTGATGCTACATAAATCTGTCTGTGTCATGACAGCAAGCCCCATCCATCCATCATCCATCTCTGGTGGGTGCCATACTCCTCGCAGCACTCTCCCAAATGTGGCTTTGCAAAGCACCAGCTTGTGGGGAACACCAGTCTGTGGCTCTCCTGCTCTCCCAGATGCCTCATCCCCTGCTTTCCTCTGCTCTTCCCCACATGTTCATCCTGGGAAGGGACAGGGTCCTCTTCCTCACCTGAACCCCACACAATGGCCAATGCAATGAGCCACCTTGCTTCTCCCACCCAGCCACAGCTTTTTGAAAGACGTAAAAACAATACACAGACTGCCTGTTCTAGCTAACAAAATAAAATGCCCAGAGACTTACAAGGCTGTGTTCTTGATAATGACAGAAGTCTGTGTTGGCAGAGATGTGAAGCAGTATTTGTGGCTGGATAACCTTGTGGTGACTCCTGGAAAATTCTTACACACCCAGGATTGCCACCAGCATGTGAGACGTGAGGCTCAGGGTCTCTTACCCAGTTACATTTGCATCTACATTGAAGCAGCTTGCTGAGGCTTCTTGGTAAATGTTCATAGTACTTTTGCAATAATTTACACCTCAAAGTAAGAGTTTTGTGCTAAAGACAACTTTACCTGCTCTTCCTTCTCTCTCTTTTCTCCTTCCTTTCTAAATACAAATGGAAAGTGAAAGAAATGGCAAGCAACAATAATAAAATGCAAAAATCTTTGCTGATTTTCTGAAATAGCAGTCCCTCCGTCTCACTGGAATGGCGTGCAGGAAGAACAGGGTGTGCTCTTGCCTAATTAATTTTTCTTCCACAGATGTTTTCTGAAAAATTACATTATTTTAGGCAGGTGAACTCAGCCTCTCTTCCTCTTGGTGCCGCTTCTCCCATTGCGTGACACCGGTGCTTTTCTTTTACGCATGAGAAGGCTGCTGTGCAAGTGATGAATGAGTCAGTCAAGAAGGTAAGAGATGTCCTGACCTCAGTTAACCGCTATAAAGTATTTTTAAAGATAAAAACCAAATTGATTCTTGCCCATTTTGCTGTGAATATGAAGTTAGGCCTACCATGAACAAGTGTGAATTTAGTAGTTTACTATGCATTTTAGCTTTTAATTATATTTTTATTCTACAGTTCTTTAACCAAAGATACTTTCCATAGCAGCCTTCTATGTCATGTTACTGGTAATATACAGCGACTTAAACTAACACATACCTATGCACAAATCATGGGATGTGTGGGCTTGACATTGTTTTAAAAGGTCATCTCTATTTACCACCTAACATATTTTCCTGCTTATTTAATAATGCCATTTTTGGACAGCAACATGTAAAATATTTCCACGTCATAGTTAATAAACAGCTTTTCTAATTAAAAAGGTGAGGAAGGTTTATATTTGAGGGAGAAGGGAAATAATGGATACAAGACACAGCTGCTGATATTTGGATACTACTCTGTGAGTGTAATATAATATTAACTGCTCAGACATAAATCCCGTGCACTCAGCAGCCTACCAGGCAACTGTTTGCCTCATGCCCATATTTTAATTTTTCTTGGAAGTGTGTGCACGCTGGGAACCTGGTCACTCAACAGCTGGATCATGGCATCAGTGTCTTTTAAAATTCTGACAATTTATCCCCCATTTAATGGCAATTCACATGCTTTCCTGGTGAGCACTGTCCCATCACTTCTTAAGCGCTTCTAGTTGTCCCTGTCTGGTTTATGCGCATGAGAATGGGCCTGGATCCAGTAAAATATTTAAGCATGTGCTTAACTCCGAGTACCTGATAACGGAGAGGGCTTGGGAAGTACTGACACAAACACTCCTCTGAGTGCCCATCAGCTCTGTCTGAGAGCTCTTCGGCTATACGGGCCACAGAAGTGAGAGCAGGAATTGGTGTTGTAACAGGGTCTAGCGCAGAGGATCCTGAGGACAGGAGCACAAGCAGGAGGCAACTCATCCGCAGGGCTGCAGTGAGCCATATTCTGGCAGTACTGAGCCCTGATCCAGCCACCATGCCCCCTATCAACACTGGAGCCCATGTTTCTTACATGGATCGTCTGAGTGGTCATGCAGTCTCTCCTATGCACAAGAGATGCCTCCCAGCATCACATCAGTGGTGAATCCCATTAACGTGCTCTTCCATTCTGTACTGAAGCTATCCTTGGCACTGCTGCAGAGAGATGCATCCCGAAAACTGCCCAAAGATCCACTCCTTATCTCCTCTGGGTCTGCAGCTTCCTTGACCTGCACTGACACCTCCATGAGCCTCTTCTCCACGTGTCTCAAGGCTGTTGTGCTCATCCCGATCCATGTAGCAACACCAATGTGACACTACACCAGGTGCCTCAGTGGAAACTGGGCAGAAGAAATACAACACATTTTCTTTGTGCAGTGCATCATTAAATAATCATTAAATCTGTGATTTGGTGCATGATTTGTTTTCACTAGCTTTTAAATGCCTGTTGTATTAATTTGTTTCTCCCAGTGTTATTGATTGAGTCCATTTGATAAAACTGTGAAATGATTTTTCTCTCATTTTAACTGCTGTCAGTACTCCCACTTGAAATAAATCATGGTTAAATCCTGTAGAAACCTATTAAAAGAAAACAAACATCTACGTCAGGCCCCATCCACCATGACTGGTTAGAAAAAAATAGTTCTATTTAGCTCAAACTAGGACACTGGTTCATGGCAAGCTGACTGTATTCACTCAGTTGTGCAATTTAAGCTGCTTCATAACCTTTTCCATTGAAAAATATAATTGTGTTTTATTGAGGACATCCAATAAATGTCAACCTATCAAGTTCTCCCCTGTTTGCAGATAGCCAGGGATTTTCTCTCAGTTTTATGCAGCTTAAATCAATATTTGAACTAGTTAGACAAAAATGCTGTAAAAATGAAGAAAGACAATACTTTCTATATGAATACTTTCCATGTTGTCTTCAGTATTTTAACACAGAAAAACTGGACAATTCATATAAGACTCAGAAAGAATCGTATATTAATTTTACTTTTGAAGAGAAAGTTGTTTCACAATGGTTACATGGATTTTCCTTCCAAACCATTTAATTTAAAACATGTTTCATTACATTTACTGTATTAGAGTGATTTAATAAAGTATGACTTTAATTTTAATATCCATGAAAATATAAAATTTTTAATATAGAACTCCTTTAATCCCACTAAAGCAAAGCACTGGAGCAAATTCTTTGCCAGGAATACTGATATTCTCAAACACATCTCTGAAATTCTCCTGGAAATTTTGTCATTAACCACTCTGAGTTATAATAAAGGGAGCCTGAATTCTGTCTGTTTTCATAACCACACTATGAAGGGCCTAAATATAGTTAATTCTGTAAGCAAAAGATTCTTTTTACTATCATTGAATATATATACCTGGGGGATTAGTTTCTAAGCAGATGAAAACAGTGTGACAACCTTTCTTGTCTCCTCGGTCTTTTGAGGTGTTCTGTGACCTGACGCTTCCCTCTGCATCAGAAGTTATTTCATTTCCCAGAGCTGCCATGGGCAGGGATAACGTTGGCCCTGTGTTCTCAGACTATCTCCCCAGTGTGCTGAAACGCTGCATAAAGTTTCCAAAATAGCTCTGTGGACATCCTCTGTGTGAACATATTTGGCATCAGTAAAATAATTGAAAGGTGCTACATAAATCTAACCTAATCAAATTAATTTGGCAAAGTACATAAAATGATGTGTCTATTGCCAGGAAACACATAATGTTGTTGCAACCAAATTCCCACACTTGTCTTTGTTGTGACTCTTTATCATTTGCTTTTTCTCCCACAATAATCTGCATATCTTCTTTTAGAGATTTGTGTACTACATAGATTAGCATCTTTCGGGGTAAGAATCTCTCAGGCATTTTTAAGCAGTATGCACAAGCTTTTGAGGTTATATACATCAGAAATAATGAAATTAGGATGCACAGATTTCATAATAAAGTTATCTGAATGTTTTGTCAGATTGACATTTAATATAAAAATGTTTCAATAAAAATTACACATGTGGGGCTGGATATGGTTTTTTTAATGAATAAGGTTTGAGGTTCTTATGACAGTAATGGTTAAAGGACGTAATATCTCAGTAGTGTCTCCTTTTCCAGACTTGGACAAATCAGAGTAGGATAGACGAGAATGACTTTTCTCATGCTCTAATTCTGATAAAAATAATTACTACAGCAGGTTGGGTGAATTTTCTCCTTTGTCACGGGTAAGACTGCAGAAACACAAAGCAGTTTTTTTCCCTAGAATCCTTTTGCACAGCTTTCAGAGCCAGTTGCATTGAGGGTGAGTGAGGCACCTCACATCCTCACAGTCCTTTCCTTGCAGCTGTGTCATATTGGTGAAAAACAACAAAAAAACCAACCCACCCACCCAACTGAAAAAACACTCCACAAAAACAGCCACAAAACCCAAACAGACAGTTTTGAATTTGTGCCAAAGCCCATGTCCCTCCTAAATTTGCTATGCTGCTTTGGGACAAAGTCCCAAAATGTACTTCATCTCTCTGACAGCCAGCAGCTCAGGGAAATGTCCCACACCTGCTGGGACAGACTTGGTTTTCTGAAGCCCAAATAACCAAAGGGACTGCATAGACCCTGGGACAGCGAGTGGGGAGGTGAAATTCAGAGACTGAGCAGGTACAGAAAGCACATGTGCAGCATCTTTTCTGATTTCCCAGCAAGCAGGCTGCCTGCTGACCCTCCCTTTAGACTGAGAGGTCCCTCACTATCCAGTAACACTGGTGTTGCTGGTGGGGCAGGGGAGAAGGTTTGAGCCCCTTATGCCATCGGGTTGAGCTCACCCAACAGGGAGCATCACCTGGGTGCAGTCCGATCCCCAAAGTGGGATCAGAACACACATCTGCAGAAGCACCTGAGCTCCACCCATCAAACTGACACCTGAATCCTGTTTTCACCGACAAACACATAGCTTTAGAGAAAGGTGGGTGGAGAGGGCAAGAAAAGCATGTTCACAAAGTTGTGTAAGCTCATTTTGTGCGCAGCGTGATAGTTGCAATATCAATTATGCTCCTAAGCTTCCAAGAAACAGCTGACCACAAGGATGAAACCTGTGTGGGAGGAGGAGGGAGCATGCTTGGCAGCGGACCTCGGGTGCAGGATTCGCTGCCACAGGAGGACAGGTTAGTAATAAACTGACCTTATTTGGAGCACGGTGTAAAATTTCCCAGTTTCAGCCTCAGTTCCTTCCAAGATAATAACTCTCAGAGGGGAGGAAGGAGAAGGCAATGGGGAGATTTCCCTCTCCGTGCAACTTTCACATTTATAAGGTACTTGGTTGCAGTGGTGGTGGGGATATAGTTGTTTTCTCCTATAGATCTAGGAGACCTGTAATAATGAATTGCATTTTCCCTTGTGTTAAGCTAACCTGGGTCTGTAGTGTAATACTGTACTCTCAAAGGGTATTGTTCCCATGAGAGCTACAGTGACTCTGTGGGAAGGGAAGACTATTTCCCTTTTTTGGGTCGTATTTTAGGATGATCTAGAAATAATACTAATAATAATACGGTAGTGTTGTGATTTCACAAAGATGAGACATTACACTTGGGGTACCTTGGAGAAAACATTATAGAGAGTGGCTGTTTAAAAATGTTTATGAATATAACAAGTGATATTTGTTTTTCCTTGGGCCTTTACGCGCTGCTGATATAGAAAGAACAGTCATCAGTCATTTTTAGCTGCTGCTCTCATAAGTAGGAACCAATAAAACATTTTAGGTCGAACACATACATGTTATGTTTAGAACAACCACCCACTATGTACCATATGCTGTCACACTCTCTTCGCAGAATGAAAAAAACTGAGTTCCCCCACTTGTTTTTAAGGTGTTTCTCTTTAATACCTTCCTCATTGTACTTAATTTATTTTAAAATTTACAAGTGACAGAAGCGATTTCTTTTCTAAAGTAGACCGAGATGCAGGTACTCAGTGTTTCACGTTCATGGTACTGTCACGCTTCTGGCTTTGTATTGCCTGTTTCATAAATAAAGTTTACTGAAATGGACCAAGCCTTCAAACTAAATGGAAAGTCTAGTACAAACTACCTCATTATGGGGTCTGAATGAGCTAAAGAGTACTTGAGTGTTTGAGGCCCAATCCAGCAAAGCACTTTGCATACATGCAAAGACTCTTGAAAAAAACAAGATGTTATCCTGCAAGGCTGCAAGTGTTGTGCATAATACACTGTAGGTGTTTTGCAAGATTGGACCCAAACGCTCAGGACTTAATGAAACTGATAATTAATGAAATAAGAGGAGAGTTTTTATGCCATGGTGTCACCTGCAGGTTATTTTGTAATAGCTAATACTTTCTGTAAAGCTAAAACAGTGTTGAGGTCTAGGCAAGACCAGCACTTGGGCCATATCTCAGGCTGTGCATCTCTTCATGTATGGAGTGGGGGGAAGGGCTGACTTGGGTGTGTTGTGAAGGTTCGAGGGTAAACTGAAGTTAAAATTGACTCATGGTCCTGGCCAGTGTGGAAGGATGAAATTCCCGGGAAGCACACGGTGAAGGGGGCCAGACCTCACATGGCCCTGTGCTAACACAGTCATTTGGAGTTTCATAAACCTTCTTTCCCGAGTCTAGGAGAATAGCTAGTTATACACATTTTCACTGAATCACACTGATATGCAGAATACTTTTGAGCTGAGATGGACCTCTTCCACCATCTGCATTTCTACTCTACCACTTTAAAGTGGACCTAGTAACTCTGAGGTACCCCTAGGCAAAAGTGGGGATTGCCTGCTTACCTGGATAGTTTTACTGTTTTATTCTCTGCCACATTGTCTTTTTCTGCCCATCTTATGCTCCTGCACTTTTCCTTTGAATATTTGCAGACTGCGCATATACATGAGCAGAACAATACAGATTTAGCCCGTGTCCTCAGAAAGTGGGTTAAACCACAGACTAGTGTACAGCTGCTCACTGTGCACTGCTACAGCAACAAAGTGGAGGAGATGGTGTGACTTCAGTTTATGGAGAAAGAAGTCATACTGTGCATATGTCAGTGATTACTTCTTGAAACAGAACTAGCCTTGTGGAAAAAGCTATTTATTGCTAAGCTTTCATAAAGGTTACCATAATTAGAGAACAATTAGGCAACAAGATCTATAGGGCAGGGTCTTTATCATATCAATCATATATCTTTATCATAGAATGTGTTGAGTTGGAAGAGACCTTTAAAGATCATTAGGTCCAACCCCCTGTGGTAAGCAGGGACAATGTTACCAAATCAGGTTGCTCAGAGCCTCATCAAGCCTGACTTTGAATATCTCCAGAGATGGGGCCTTCACCACCTCTCCCGGCAACCTGTTCCAATGTTTCATGGTGACAAACATGCTTTGAGATACTCTAATCAATGACACCCATCCTCATTTGGACTGTTCAGTGAATCTACATTATGCTCCCATGCTCATTGGATCAGCCAGATATATCAAGAGGATAATCTGAAGAGCAATAGCTGAGTAGGAAGTCAGAGGGTAGGGAGGAAAGTGTATTGGCTAGTTGTAAAATGTGATTTTTCTGAGATGGTGGTTTTAGGAGAGTCTTTCCATTGGGTGGTTTCATTACTGGGTCAGTTTAGCTCAGAGGGAAGTTCATTCTTGTGCAACACTTTCTTTGCCAGTGAGTAGATAGTGTGAGGCTTGTGGTCTGCCATTCTTCAGGGTCTGGAAAGATAGTCCCTATTGTAGTGGCAAAGGACACAGTTTACATCTCTGATTGCAGTACACCTGTAGTCATGAAATACCTTTCCCACATCTCTTCTCCACCTGTTCACCACCCCCTTCTTGCCTAGAGCCCTCCTAAAATGTCACCCTTCCCACACTGCTACCAGAAGGGAGTGTATTAATCAAACCATCCACCTTGCTGTGGAGCCATCATGCTGGTCACAGAGCTTAATTAACTGTGATCATATTTTGGTAATCTTCAGCTTTCCTTGCCTCATCAGCTGAATTGTTTATGAATGTCACAAATAGCCTCTTATAAAACTGAAGAGTAAACACAGTGAGGCAAGGACCAAATAATTTCTGAGTCTTCTGTGAGCTCACAAAAAAAATACCCACTTTTTTTTTTTTGCAGAGGAAGATTATTATAACTTTTGAAACACTGGTAAAGGGGGGAAACTGAGGGATCAAATTACTTCAGTGCCATCCATTGGGGCACTGCTGGATCTAGGAGTGAATACAGCTCCTTTCTTTATTTCAGAGCTGCTGGAACTCATGGCTTCTTTACTAACAGCTGCTTGGGAACCAGCAGAGCCTCAGGATCCACTTTTTCAAAATGACCTAATAATGTATTTCCGTCCTGCAATTTACCCATTAATATTTAAAGAAGCCCCTAGCAACACATTTTCAGGAGTGGCTACGTTAAACTGTCATGGTATCGATTCCTTTGCTAAATTTGCTAGATACTAAAATGGAGCATGTAACTGTTGTATGTGAATTCTATATCAGCATTAAAGATTTCTCGTGTAACCATTGTCCTTTACACAGGCCTTCTGCAAAGTGTGTGCTCTAGTTTCGTCACCCTGCCAGCGTCCATCACAGACCATTTTTGGGAGAAGGGGCATGCAGGATGTGGCAGAATAGAGTTCCGCTTGTGGATATTTTGAAAATCACTGTTCGTTTTGTGAGGTTCAAGTTGAACACTACCCCTGTGCAATCAGAGCAGGCACAGACTGTGCAATTACTGTTCATGCTCTCTGTCCTTAAGCATTAGGATATTTCTATGCAAAAGCAAAAGAGCCCCACGTGAGGCCTTAAAGCCAGTACTGAGAGGTGAACACCTGGCAAATAAATACACAAACTGCATGTATGCATGTGGAGGCTGGGAATCAAACCCTTATCATGAAGGTGAGGAAAGAGGGAAAAATCTAGGTTGATAAATGAAAATAAGAGAGAACGCCAAGTACAGAGATTTATGGACTATAGCCTTTTCAGCTCCAGGCACAATGCACATTTGTTCAACAACAACAAATCCGCAGAGCAGTTAGAAAATATAAAGCACAATATAAATGCTCAGGTATATTTGTCCCGATGATTTATACATATGTAACATTCCCTTCCAATTAAATTTACAGCCATTTAGCGATACCTATATTTTTGATCTGGTAGTTTTTTAAGAGTAATGCACTCAGTCCCATTAGGGAGAAACGAAGCAGATAAGCAAAGTCCTGAATGGGAGCGTGGTCGGGCAATGCTGCAAAGTCTGTGTTCAGACAAACTCCTTTTTCCTCTGCCTCACGGGCTTATGTTTTATTCTTCTAGGATTTCCATGTGAGTGGGAATATTAAGGGGCAGAAAAAAAAGTTGGCATTTTTGCAAGAATAGTTAGGAGCTCATCAGACAATCTATGCATATTTTCATAAATATTTTTAGTGGGGGGGAAGAAAAGTACATAATTTAGACCTGCAAAGAGGCATGTTTAACTTGCACTCTACTCTGGCCACTTACATGGAACTTTACTCCCCTCTGCTCTCTAAACACAGATAATTGCCATGGCAACCACTGTATTTCAAGCCTCTTACACATATACTCACACCTTTCTTAAAGAAACACAGAGCACAACAATGTGGGATCGACACAGTAAATCACTGGGCTGTTTTTTATTTGTTGTTAGTGAACTGTCAGGATTTAGGGAAGAGCTGGAGACTTTCAACCCATATCAGTTTCGGGCCAAAACCAGAAGATGTTTAGACAGACACTTTGACATCTTTACTAAAAAACTGGATGTTGTTTGGTAATTCTGGGCAAAGGAATGACTGATGATCTCTCCCGGTGCAGGGTGAGAAGATTCCTGAGCTAGGGAAGGAGATTAAGAGCCTAATACTGAAAACCAATGAGCCACCTTTAGGATTAGACACTAATTTATCAGAGTGAGAAGCTGTGGCATTCAAGGAACTCCCTGGTAACACCATGAACTTTCAGCATTGCTGGACTTGAGAGGTAAATGGGCTGGACGAGTACCTGCAGCTCTATCTCTACATGCTATTTTCAGGTTTTTATTCCAGTAGACCTACTGAAACACAGACCCTGTCTTCTAGGTGCTGTGCAAAACACACAGCAAGAAAAATATCTCTGCCTCCAATGCTACTGATATACCCTGCTCAGAAGAACACCCCTGCCTGTCTGGGGTGTGTGAAGGGCAGGGAAGGGAGAGGTGCTGGGATAGGAGGCCTCTCCCCAAGGCCCCAAATCCTTGTTGACTCCCAGTGTCTGACATGGGTCCAGGAAAGCGGCACCTGCGGGAAGGTGCCAGGCCTTCGCCCAGAGGGCGGCATCCAGCGTGGAGGTGTAGACAGGGTTGGGTTTTTTCCCTCAGTTATCTTTGATAGGTGAATCAGGAAGTAACAAGGATAAATGGTTTGTCTGGGAGCAGAGCATGCTCTATATTTTTCTTCATGTTAATGAGCTTAATCTCAGTGTTTGCAGTCTGGACTTCTATTTCAGTTTGTTCTTGAATGCTTTATGAAGCATTGCTAGATGTCATTTTGAAGATGTGAACTTTCAAGGAAGGAAGGTCTGAAATATTGGAAATAAGTGTTTTCTTAAGCTTGCATGGCTAAAGTACAATTAAGCTCTGAATTCTGAAGTATCCCTATAAATCAAAATAGCACCCCTTCCCCCTTCCTTTCAAAAAAATTATCTGAGAGTACGGAAATTAATTTGCTGCAGTGACACACAGATTGTGGCTTGCTCTTGGGAGATTCTTTCCATCCACCTCTGAGATGCAGCTCATCCCCCTTTGGCCTTTGGTATTTGTAATAAATTTCAGGAGTCCACTCTGATCCTGTTCCTGAACTGGAAGTGTTCACAGCAGTTTCAGTTTGTTAAACCATATGTGTTTTGTTTCCACGGAAAAAAATATTTCCATGAAATAAGAAAAAGTTTTCCCTCCTTCCCTGAAGAGTTTGGTCATATGGGAGTCCAGCTGACACAGAAGCATTCCCTTTTCTGCAGATCTCTGCTTAAATTAAATGTACCCATAAGCATCCAAGAGGTGGTCACATTAAACTGGAAGTGGAATTAAGGACCCTTCTTTCAAACATTCCTTGGGAACTGCTCATGATACTGTAAAACAGCATTGCCTTGAACGTGCAAAAATCTCATACCTTGTGCCTGCTGTTCCTGGGCTGGAGCTGTCTACAGGGGATTTTAGCTAAGCAGATCTTTCCACTGGCTGACTGATGTGCATCTTTTCAGATCAGACCTGAATTTGGCTTCCAAGAGTAAAAGATGGTGCTGGATTTTGCCTGTCAGAATACCCATCTGGAGGCTGCTGCTTCTCAGCAAACGGTGCCAAATATTGCAGCTCTCCTGCATGGCCCTTCTGCCCTTCCCCTTCCAGAGGGACAACCCTGGACAACTCTGTATCACCACTGCTCCTCTGGAGATTTGCCGGAACTGTGGTTTTGAAGCTCTTCCAGATTTGGATGAAGTTGACCAGTATCAGGAGTTAGATGTCACATGTTAGATGTCATATTTAAGAAAGAGGCAAAATGTAAATAGCTCTATGGATATGTAGCATGGACGTTTAAATGCCTTGTTTCTGTTTATGAAACAGTAATGGTACGTGTGCTCTACAGGCAAGGATAAAACTCAGCTGCTGAACTTTTTATGATTTAATGCTAGACTAGGTCACAGGATTGCAAAATAATGCAGAAACACATACTATTTGAGAAACATATGTGCAGAAACACAGAGTATTTGAGAAACATATGTGCTGATACACAATTCATAATAATGTAGTAGCCTTACACCAAGCAGGACAGTTTTATCTGAAGTTCCATAATTTACACTGCAGGATGTTTTCAAAGATTTATATTGCTTATTTGGAAAAAAATTACACTTATTGACATGGACAGTATGTTTGCTAAGAGTGCGTTAAGCTGTATTTTTCACAACTTGTTAGTACTGATAATCAACTTCAGCCAGAATCTTAGCAAATTCATAACTAAAGGAGAGACAAAGAAAGGTAGTGGTAAAACAAAGATGACTTTAGCAAACTGACAAACATTGTGGTTTGCCAGCCACTGACAAATATGAGCAGGCTAGTCTAGGACAATTTTGTATACGTAGTGCTTCACTTTAGGAAGAAGTACACTATAAATATACCGCAAGTACTGTGAAGTCATAAAGTTGTCTATACTATTGAATGACTATCTCTAAATAGCCAGTAAACCATAAATTTGATTAAACAATGAGTGGATAACTAGCAAGGCTTAAATGTAGCACCATGGGCCTGAATGGAGTAATCCAATCTCATTTATTTCTCAGTGAGTCTCCTTCAGCACTGATCTTCATCTTAAAACCTGTTAGATCTTTTTGCACCATGGCTGTAAACCCTCATGGCTGTCATAGTACACCTTTGTATTTTCAGACTTGATCAAGTTAATTTAGATCTTTTTGTTCCTGGCAAAACCCCTCCCATATGAGTCAAAGAGTGCTCATTAGCCCCTGTTCCTCACCTGGACTCATCTCACCTATTTTCACACATCTCAGGTGTTCAGCCTTGACCCTTTACTCAAAGATGAGAAAGAGAAGTGAGAAACTCTAGAAGTCATTGCATTAGACTTGTATTAGACACATTAGACTTGTATTGACCTCTAGGCTGAGGTCAATGACCTTCTAGATTTCTCTTCACTGTGTATGAAGGAGCCTTGGATGACTCCTTCATGCTAACGTACTCAGCTTTTCGATGAGTATCTAGAGGAATCTTAGTGGAATCTTTCCCTGTGGCAGTGTACAGTAGTCCAAACTTAATTTTCCAGGGTTTTAACAATAGCACCAATACTTTCCTAACTGTATTAGAAATGGCCCTTGGTACATTTTAGGTTTGCACTGCCTTTGTCCTAGTTGCATTATGTTGGCAACAGATCCTGTCGATAGTTAGCACATTCAGGGTGTACTCACCTTTCGAACTGACGTGCTCCTAGTTTATTGCATAAATCCTTAGGTACAGAGCATACTATTTGTTACCATTAAATATTATCCCATTTCAATTGCTTCACTCCTTAAGGTCATCTAGTTCTTCCTGTTTATGCAGATTCTCCTCCCTAATAAGAATGTTTTCCAAATTTATGTTATCAGAAAATTTCATTAGCAAGCCAACATTTTTGTGGCAAGGTACTTCCCCACTTGCTGGTTGCCTTTAGTCAGTTCCTTGTTTGCCTTACAATTCTTGTATTAATCTCCACTTATTCCAGATTAATTTTACAAAGAAAGATTGTATCTTGCACATATATTTATTTTTTTTTAATTTAATCTCACAGAACAAGAGTTCTTTTGAAACTGGTATGATACTTTTGGTAATCTTTTATCCCATCTTCTATTTATCTGCATGTCTTTAATTATTCCCTTCATACATTTTGTTTTAAAATTGTGCATAGTGTTAAGTTCAAACTATTGGGTTCCAATGTCTAGATCACTCTTTTTCCCTCCGTATTAAGGATGATGCTTTCTACTTTTTTTGACTTTTTAGTATGATGGATTTACCAGAATCCCATGCCATGTGTGCATTTTGGTGTTCCAGTTTTCACAGCATAGTGAAGATGTTAGCAAAAGACAGATTGTCAGGTTCTTCACCTGCTCGCTCCTAGCTGAAAAACAAGGGGTGTTTTTGATGCTTGGAGCTGTGTCCTTTGTGGAGGCCACCACTTTGGTGACCACATGCATCTCTGCATTTGATCAGGAGCAGATCTGCACTGTCAGTTGCACTGAAAAGAAGACAAGATACTCAGGTTGTTCTGGGCAATACACAGATGTTCTTGACTCTTTCCTCTCAGAGCAGAGCCGGATACTTCCTTCTCTCTTCTTTACTGTAGAAATAATTTTTTTGACCATTTGCTTTAATTCCCTTTGCAAGGTCAAACTCAACTGGCACTTTGACAATCCCCTTGTTATTCTGGCTTTCTGTACCTCCTTTTTACTCTTCTTGCTCCTAGTATCCTTCTAACATGATTATTCAATTTTTTTACAGTTCAACCCAGCCCCAACAGCTCATGTAGAGACTACAGTGACTGACCTCTGCAGTGAAGCACCTCATGCATGACTATGTCTTCCACGCAGTGCCCATCCGAATGACTTCTGTGACTGGGAATGCCCTGTCTGGGTGACAAGCCATGGTCTGCTACAGAGAGATGTCATTATTAATACGCTGTGCGTCTCTCCTTGCAAACCTGCACAGAAGCCCATTTTATCCCCCTGGGACCATCAGTCCCTGCCTCAACTTCATCACAGCAGTGCAGTTCTCCAGCTCTGTCCCTCATCATGCACCCAACATGGACCTCAGACCTACCATGTAGGCCACCTGTCTTCTGAATGGGATATTGGCGACTTGTCTCCATCCTGTCTTTAGCCCCATCTCCTTTTGCTCATGCCTGGATTATCAGGACATCGCTGGTCATGGACTCTATTGCCAGCCTGCAGCTGTATCCCTCTGGGGCTGTATCCCACTGGTGAGAGCACAGCCAGCCCCAGGGTCACCCCTTAAACCCCAGCTTCTCATGCCCTTGAAAGCAACTAACATTGATGGTACTGTTACACAGAGACTCCAAGACAGAAAACACTCCAAAGCTTTTGATGGGAGCCCCAGCTCCTCGGGAGATGCTCAACTAAGTGGGGGCGAGTCCTTCACTGTACCCAGAGGTCAGGTGTCCCCTGCTGAGCAAGCAGCATCCAAGACAGGCTGCAGCATACGTGTCCTCCACATGGCCGCAGGGTCAGGAGGAAGAATGCAGTCGTAGTCCTCTCAGTTGCTGGTGAGGTGGCACTGCTGATCAGACAAGACACACAGCTGTGATTTTTCCTCCACCACCTCCAGAGCTCTCCAGAAGGAGCCGAAACCATCATGTGAACGATGGAGAAGAGATCATAACTTATTTTTTGCTGAACTTTGGGAAAGGATTTCAAGGTTTTGAGTACCTGGTTCTTGTACATTACTTTAGTTCTTGTGTAGGTTCTTCTGATGCCTCATGGCACAAAGGTAAGAGGCAGGAAAGGAACCTGTCAGGCTGGAATCCAGCGGTCCAACGTAAGCTTTCCTGTAACCAGGAGCCAAATTCAACTTCAGTGTCACAACAGCAGGGCCAGGTCCCACCACTTTCAGTCCTTTCCCTAGCCTTTTTTGGGCTCTGCTGGATGCAGTAAGATGAACCTCTACGGCTGTATCAGGCTCTTTAGTCCCAGTCATGGTCATAACTCTAGGCTGGACAGGACTGGCTTTCAGGTGACATGAGTTCTGGTCCCTGCTCTACCCTAATGACCTCTTTATGCCTTATTTTAAGGGGGTATGTCTTCATGACATAATGACTTCTTAATGACCCTAATGACGTCTTTATGTCTGGTGTAGTAGTGCATAAGCAGTGTTACAATGTCAGAGAGCTGAGGGTACTGCTCAACAATATCCTTACACAATCCCACCCAACAGGTGAGAGCTCTTTGCCATCCACTCCTGACTTTTACCTTGGGCTGGCTCTGCCTCTCCTCAGATCCCCTGGGTTCAATACCCTAAACCAGTGCTCAGAGCTGGCCCACAGGAGACATTCAGTCCCAGTGAAGCTTTTTTAAAAAAATGTTTCTATCTCATTATTAGTGTTTTTAGGCAGCTGTGACATGGTGTCTTTCATAAGACAATCATAACATAATTATTGTGGGCTATATTTATATATATACACACATAGTAATCTAAAGTTCATAATATAATTTTGCTAAACAATTGCACAGAAAGAGTTCCTCAAAGAAGTAGTTCCTGTCTGTTGCAAAAGAATCTGGAAATGTTTATTTTTATTATTATTGATTATCCGGTTCATAAGAGTTTGTATTTAATGTTACAAATGCAGTTGGTTTTCAACAGATATTAGTGCAGTCAGTATGATTATGACATCAGTATAAAAAGAGGGAATTAGAATTGCATAAAGGAATAAAATCATTTAGTTCGTACTTTGTTTGTGTGCTGCGTCTCCGTTAACACACACTAAACTTGAATACTGGGTCTTCAAGGTCTTCCACAAAAAACCCAAGTGAGGTAAATGTCAGATGCTAGATAGGTTTTATTAGATCTTGGGTAATGAACAAACAAGAAAAATAATTCAGGATAATTAAATAAAATAAAACTCTCCCAAGGCTTCTTCACACAAGAACCCATTGTGATGCTGTGAACTAATTTTACTGAAGGACTGAGCAAATGGAGAATCTCAGCCGTGAAAAGCATTTCTTATATATATATATATTCAGATATATTCAATAACAGCAAAATGAACACAGAAGAATATAGGCTAGGTAAACTACTTTCTACACAAAAGCAGCTTGCTTTTTTTTTTTACTACTGTGCTTTTTCAATATAAAAGGCTTACTGCAAGGTGTAATTTCTTTAAAGTAATGAACATGTATTGAAATTTGTCCTTCATCTCCTGACCAATGTCCCATTATGGTTACCAGATCTAAATATAGCTCTTGCCTACAGTCAGGGAACATAGTAATTTTACAGGTTTTTATATATTTTCATTCTACTTTTCCAATTTGTTTCACCCTTTTCAGGCTTCTGACACACACATTGTCAGCCAGGAAGCGTTGCACACATTTTTCTGTAAAAATAAGAAGTGAGATAAAATCCAGAAAAGTTACACTTCATGTTAACTAAATTGCACAGATGTCAAATCTTTTTCTCTAGTGGTTATAAATTCACCAATTTGGGGTCTGACAGCTTAATTAATATGTGTACTTTTATTATTTTATACATGGAATTATTTTTACTTTTATCCAGTATATGGTATACAATTAGGATTTTCATATATCTGTAAAACTTACTAGGCAAGATTTATATGGCTATACAGCCTCACATTATTGGATGTTTGGAAAACTTAGCACTAAAGTGAATCTTCTGAAAACTCAGCTGATAAGACTTCAAAAAGTTGGAAAGGTTTTCAATCTGGTTATAAAAAATTCCAGAAATTTAGTAAATCAAGGGTACAAGGTAACTTGTTTAAAGTGAGATCTGTCTGCCTCTGTTATCATTACTGTTTCCTGAGAGACAGTTTATGGAAGGTGGTTTTATGATACATTCCTGAAACACCTCCAGATTTCAAATATGCAATATAAACCACCTTATGAAAACTGCATAACTTGCCCTTGATTTATAAATAGTACCACACCTACTTTGGCTGTACAGAATTTTTAAGTCCTAATGTAGTCAGTTAGTAATAAAAACAAAGCTTAACACAGAAAGATTTGCTAAAGAACCAGATCATCAAGGGACAGGAAACCACCTTCTAGATTAAAGCTCGCTGCTTATTCCTAAGGTAATGGATGGAAGAACTTAGCACATTAGCAAGAATGTTTGGAGAAAACCCAAGAAAAATGTTTCTTACCAAGGCATGTTGTGAACGGTTCCCTTAGAAGATTGTACTTAAAAGGAAAAGACATTTTCAATGTTCAACAATAAAAGTATCAATGGTTTATTAGCATCAAATGAAATAGTTTTAATAAAGAATGGCCCCCTTTGATTCAGGTGATGACAAATATTTTTGTGCACTCAGCCTGATTTGTGGCACCCTGGGACTATCTTACACACCACAGGAGATTTTCAGTCAGCATTCTGCAAATACTTGTATGGCAGTCACAGAAAATACTACACAAAGCCTTCCAGGACAATCTATTTAACATGTAGTATCTGGCTACCTCTCCAAAATGGCAGTCTAACTGCACTTGGACCACAGAGAATAAAAAAAAGAGATTGCTCATTGTTGCATTTCCTGGGCCTAGTTTTTTTCTGGTTCTGTTCACTTGAACTCCATTGCTTTCTTATTTGAATTGTTAGTATCTTCCATTTCATGTATGACAAACTGGTCTTTTTTTGGATCTACTGTTCTATTGGCATAAAAATGCCTTGAGTATCTTTTTATGAATCCAAGTTCCCAAGATCCTCAGCAAGTTAGAGGCCGTTATGCTGAGACAGCCTCAAGAGGTTCAGGTTTGACTTGCAGTTCTTCTTCCATCTCTAGAAAATCCAAGTCAGTAACGGAAACACATACATAAAAAGATGCTATATTTCGTTCCCTTATTTTCCACTGATACTTACATAGAAATCTCACTTGATTCAGATCAGCAAACATAGACCAGTGGTTTTGAAGAAAGTAGTCAAAAGGACTACTTTCATCTCTTGCAGATTATCTGACCTACTTTCAGTGTGTAAATATTGTTGAACATCTGGCCCTACCACACACTAAGCCAGGCAGCATGCCTTCAGTCCTGGCACTGGCCTTCTCTGGAATAGTGGGCCTGTTTCTCTTATCTTGTTCTACTCTGTTGAATGTAAAGGCTTAGTTTTCGTGTTAAAATGTATGTGAAAATAGATGCGAGTTCACAGTCAGGCCTCTGAGTGTCCTACTGGGGATGCCTGCACTGCACTCATAGTGCTCCAGAATTAGGCTAAACTCCCAAGGTCCTCCAAAAATATCCACTTACATTTTACTCTTTGTCCCTGCAGTGCTGAGTAGAGCTGACCCGGCTCATCAGGTCCTTCCATGAACTGATTTAACCAACAACCCTGGTGAAAAATCATTAGAGCACAACAAGGAAAGGGAGCAGAGTGCAAACAGAGAGGAAGAGCAAAAGGCCCTCTTTTTAGTGGAAATGAGGTGTTATGCTGAGTCAGCTGCCCACAAAGTTGCTGCTTGACATTTTTGCTGGGCTCAGAAATGGGATAATCTCTGGAAGCATTTCTCTCTCTAGGCAGGGCTGCAGAGAGAGTGTTTTGGTGACAAGGACAGTCTAGGGTCTAAATTTGATTGTTCAGCTTTGATCAGAAAAATTATTAAAGAGATTTCATTTCATATTTCATCCAGATATTTCTAATTAAAAACCTTCCCAGTTTGTGAAGAGACAAGATGCTTCTTTTCTCTCTGACAATCAGATCTGTACACTCAACACTGGGAGTGAAAGCTAAACCAGTTCTGCTGTCTTGAACCTCCTCAGCCCCAGGACAAACGTTTCTCAGGCAAAACTCTCCCTTCAGATACTTGTATTATGTGGCCCCATTGTCTCCAGTTCGTACTTCTATCTCTCTGCTCCGTGTGGGAGCCAGTGCTTGGCTTTGTAATGTTGCTAATGATGTATAGCTATCTTACCAGTATGACCTCTGCAGTGATAAAAGGAATAAAACATGGAAAAAAAATCTCCCATTATCACTAATGGAAGAAGAGATGTCTCTGAATACCTGCATGGGGAAGATAAACAGAGTGAAAGGTGCTGATTTTACAGTCATTTCTTGGAGCAGAATTGTGCTTTAATGCATTCTCCCGTGTAGCACAAAGTTTAAAATAGATAATGCCGAGGATTTCAAAGGGCAGGTTTCTAACATGGCTAAGGAACACAGACACCAACAAGGTAGCCTTGCCTGCAAAATATTTTCTGCATTTTGTATCAATGGGGAGAGATCAAGGATGCAACTTTTTCTGACTCATGAATTATGTATGTACCCAGTAACAGGTTTTCCAATCTTGATTCTCTCAGCCTCAGATAGATAGTTAAAAATAAGCATTTTTAATTTCCGTGTCTTTGCCATTCTTTTTGTAACACTCAGAGATTTGGAAGAGCTAACAAATTATTTACACATGCCTATTCAGTTACCAGTGGGAAAAATGGACATAGGAATAGAAGGCAAAAAATAGATATAATGGACATAATGGAGCTTTTTGAGGAAGCCATTCCCATCAAACAGCTGTGATGCAATGGCAACGAAGCAGGAGATAAAACTTTGTAAAGTCCACTGTGTGTATTAGCTGCAAAGCAGGAATACTACAGCTTTCAGCGGAAGAATATTGAACTACATAGCTCTTAAAAAGTCCATTCTTTGACAGTTGATATCACGGGTTTAGCAGAAGACTCCAGTATTGTTCCCATGAGATGTACAGCAGGAAAGGAAGTTTAAGCACAGAAACAAAATTCTTCAGTGGTACAGCAGCACTTTTTTCCTTTTATTTTCTAGATGAGTAGATTGTTTTGCCTGGTTTTAGTCCTCAGATGATGCCCAAATCTTTTAGGAATGGGATGAAGTGCTTATGCTGAAGTTTATTGGTTTTAATCCAATGTAAGGATATGGTAATCTTAGGTATGTTCAGCTAGGGAGTCAGGCCTGGTCTGAGCTCTGGCTGGAGCCCAGGTTCATCACCTGTCCATGCTGTGTGAGTGTACGTCTGTGTTCTAGTGCAGATTTTAGGCTAGAGCAGGGACCTGCTGCTCCTCGGCAGAGACCCAAGACAGATCTGCTGTGTACAGCCCCATGTTTTCCATGAAGTACAGAAGTTTATAATGGGCTGCTCTCACAACCTGTGAGTCAAGAGAAATATACTGTCCTGTAGGTTTGGGTTTGAGAAGGGCTAAAAATAACCTCTTAAAGTAGTAAAAAGGGATTAACATCTGAACCAGAACACAACACAACATTGATGACACTGTAAGTAAACTGACTGGAATTAAGAGATGATCAAATCAAAGACTCTAGGTGTAACTTGCATTTATGTATAGGTTACTTAGAAGTGCAGTTCACTATTTAGTATGACTTAAGGATTAAGGAGCACAAGCATCTTGGCTGCTGATAAAACTAAGCTCAAATTCAGAAGGGGCGCTCCATGGTGCTGCAGTCTTTGTGATGTGTAAGGAAAAGGTATGGTCTTCCTGACAGAGTCCAGTGCTCTCTGAACAGCTTCTTTTAGATAATTCATGCACAAAGGGCATAATGTTTAACATCAAATCAGTTATTTGAAGATTGTTGATGTCACATGGGATTTCTGATTTAGCAGAGTGATAGAAAATATACTGAAAACAGAATACGAATGCAAATCCCACATAGCAAAATATAGTGATTGTGATACACAGTCACGTTACCAAGGTGATTCACATTATGGGTCTCCATAATGTGCTCACTGTCAGGAATCTGGGTGTCCCCTGTTGCCAGGAAGGAATGAGTGTTAAAGCCAGGTCAAGCCTATTGCTCTTCCTGAAATCCTTTTTCAGTTGATGAGTTTTTATACTGTATGTTGGGCTCACTCCTCCCATGCTGGTCTGGATAACTCAGGGGGGACATTTACACCACCGGTTGATCCACTCAACTGTTGATAGCTGTTTATCTAAAACAAAGGTGCCCTCCCATCCCCTTTGTGTTGAGATAGTCAGCTGCTTTGTGTTATTCTCTGAGCTTCATTGGCACATTGTCCTTGCCCATCTTCTCTGAGCCTTCTTCCACTGTGAACGTTTATTAGTCACTTGTACCTCCTAGCTCTCAAACAAATCCCCAGTTTAAAAAAAACCCAACGAACAAATACTGAGTACCAAATCCACTTCTGAACAGATTAGTCTGAATTTCTCAGGCTGTGACTGTACTCAGAGCCACGCTCTGGGTCTGGTGATACCTGGCACTGAAGGACAGGTGCAGATGAGGTTCTGCTCTCTTCTCCTCCACACCTGGGGAGCTCCTTTCCTGCTCCCTCCTGAGAATGATTCCTGACTTACATTCACTCCCAAACACAGGACATTTTTGGGGACAGGCAGGTGGAATGGGCTAAATTCATAGCAGAGACCATGCTGACAATTTAGCAAGTTGGTCAACTGAATTGTGGTGCCCAAGGACATGCCTTTGATCTTAGTTACTGATATAGGTGCCCTTATAGGCTCTCAGAGGTATTTAGATGCCCCAGGAATCAGTGAGAAACATGTTGCTGAATATCTTCAGATGCATCAGAGCTTGGGACATTTCTGATTTCCAGCTGCACCCAGATCCCATGCTGAGGGAAGTCCTGTGTGAACACGACTCCACTGCCTCTTTCCATTTTCTCTTCTTAGTTTTTCATGGACGGGAACATAAGTAAGTACCTCAGAGACAAAGTGCTCCTTGCTCCAGCAGATCCCTGGTTTAGGTGACCAGGAGGTGGTCTGGCACAGAGCACAGAGCACAGCCCACAGCATCAGCTGAGTGGGGTTGCAGTTTGCATATATTTGGCCTTTAGAGAGAACATGAACAAGAAAGTGGGAATGAAATTATATCACAGAATCACAGAATCACAGAATCACAGAATTGCTCGGTTGGAAAAGACCTCTGAGATCATCACGTCCAACTGTTCCTGTCTACCCACTAAACCATATCCTTAAGTACCTCATCTACCCGCTTTTTAAATACATCCAGGGATGGTGACTCCACCACCTCCCTGGGCAGCCTGTTCCAGCTTCTGACGACCCTCTCAGTAAAGAACTTCTTCCACATCTCTAACCTGAACCTCCCTTGGCACAGCTTGGTGCCGTTTCCCCTTGTTCTATCCCCCTATCACCTGGAAGAAGAGACCAGCACCCACCTCTCTACAACCTCCCTTTAGGTAGTTGAATATGAACTATTTAATCTCTGTTATTTTCTTTGACTTTTAGAAAGTAAAAAATGTTCTAACATCCACATGTGGCCTCATTTTACATGTAGATCTACCAAAATAAAAAAGACACCACACTGAAGATCTCAGAGGATGGCATCGTGTGGACCATGTTTATTTCATTACAGACGGAATAATTGTTCTCTGTTACTGCCCATTGTATATTATTAATTCAATAAGAATGCTAACTAGTTAAGTGAATGATTTTTGTCTGAGAGTATTCTGTATCACCTCTTTCCAGATTAAATAAAACGGTGGCAGTTGGGCTTGCTGAAGCTACTTCACCATGTTATATTTTCTTGCATTATTTTCTCTTGTTAGCAATGGAAGTGCAACATTACAGTTACATTTCCTCTTCCCATTATTGTCACATAAAGACAATGTGCTAGAAAAACGCTAATGGAGCCATTTTAACACTTTACCTGTGTAATGTAGAAATATGGTACCTGCCTGTTCAGACTCACTTGTAATGTGTGTAGGCAAAAGAACAGCTCATATTTTTAGGTTTATGAATAAAAAAACTACAGATATTGCACATGAGGACATGCCCAGTATTCTTTTATAGTCTGGAAGGGGGTCTCTGTGCCCATATATATTGGAGTGTGCACCTGCCTTCAATAAGCCGACGTCAGGATATGCAACTGAACTGAAAGCCAAATTTGCCTTGTAAAGCAAGTGTAAAAAGAGCAGACTTTTGCTCTGAAGAAAAAAAAAAGTAAGTATTATTAAGGAAAAAGCATGGTTGAGCAGTTTTAGTTGAGATCTGAGAGAATAAAGTGTTTGAATGAGGCCAATGGAACAATGGAAGAAAAAAACCCAGTAACTGATCAGAATGATAATGGACTTTCTTGATTTCTTTTTCTGGAAAATCATAGATGCTATTTTGAGGCAGCTCTGTTTGTAATGGATTTTTGCGCAGAGCCTTCCATTTTCTCAGATATGTCTTCTCTGGTGGGATGTCTGGCCTTGTTTGCTTTGTCCATGTTTGAGAGGACTGCACCCATCTCACTCCTGCTTTTTAAAGTTGCCTCTTGGGCTGCTCTGCCTTGCCTGTTGGCAGGTAGCAGAGACGCAGGGAGTTTGGGCATGGCCAACGAGTTTGCCTATCCAGCGGAGACCATAGCCCTGAGTGTCTTTTTCACTACACATCCATTACTGTCATAATTTCCACTACCGGAACTGAGAGAATAATTTAGTTTTACATGATCACATAGAAGGGATCTTCACTGAACTTTGGCTTAAGCAAAACACTGCAGGCTGTCCAGTAGAATATGATGCTCTACAGGCCATCTTATTCCCTGCTTGGAGCCTGTCAGCCACCCTAGGTAGAGATGCATGTATCAAACAAGCTACCCACAAAGGCCATAATCCTCCTGCAATATGGACTGTGTGCAAGAGCTGAACAGAGCATGAAACGGTTCTGCTCTGAGTTATCCATGGGAGGTGGAAGAATGTGTCACCAAGTAGTTGTAAACTGTAGGGGTTACAAGTTCATTTGTGTTTTTCATGCTGCAGTGTTTGCAGGGTTCGTAGGGCTTCTGTAGACTACAGGAGGTGCTGAGTAAAGGGAAAGGAAAGGGGAGGAGGGAAATACGGGGTTTTCAGGAAGTCTGGGCTCAGAGAGAGCATGTGGGATTCATGTGGCCAAATGTCGATGTCTACACCTGAGCCTTGATTCTCTTTCTGGGTAAGAAAGAAACATCCCTGTGCAGTTTTAGGTGTCTTCTGTATGAGAGGAAGATCTTTCTGTCAGTGCCGGTGCTTCTCCTGTGACTGTGGCAGGCAGGACTGGCTGAGATGGAGACACCAGCACGGTGCAGCCACATCTGGGCTGTTACCTTTCTGTCAGAATATGTGATGCTTTTGCACATTTCAGAACTGCCATGGCATGTGGAGCAGATGGCAGCTTGGGTTATCCCTGGGTTCATACCAAACTAGTGGGCAAGAGCAGAATCCTGATCTCTCAAAGCTGAGCTTGGTTACACAAAAAAACCTCGTGAACAAGAGAACAGGGCTATACATTGAAACCTATTGTGTGGGATCTCTTCATCTGCTCTCAGGATTAGAGGGCTGATATTAAAGTTGATTGCAAGTGGAATAATCCAGTGTTTGTGACACTATGCATTTATATGAACACAACAAACTTCTGAAATTTGGGGACTGCAGACCCCAGAGACTAGGTCTGGTGGTCCCAAGGGCTGCTTGTAACTATAAATACGAAGAATACTTACAGGCACTCTGATATACTGAATTTATGGAGCCACCTTCAACGCCTGCTGCTCCCACCCCCTTGGTGTAAGTGGGAGGAAGGGATGTGCTGAGAGTGGGATAATCAACATGCGAGCTCAGAAGAGCTCCACACTGCCTGACCCTGCACTTGCACCAGTTCCAGTAGGATAAGGGTTCTTACAGGAAGTAGAGGAGCCCTTCAGCACTCTTAATTTCTGCTGCAGTTAAGCAGTTCATCAGTAGAGGTGGATGGTCCATGTCTCAGAGCCTTTGAGCTGGAGAATGTGGTTTGTTGGAGTCAGTGGTGACTGCTTGGATTACACCAGAAGTCTTTCTTCAGCCTGTTGTAATTTTGTTTTTACACATCTGGACCAATTTTTCTCTCCTGTTGGCTCCACAGAAGATTTAAAGACTTCTTGAAAACTTCTGTTCTGTCTTCTGACATGTGTCTGACCAGTACGTACAGAAAAGGAGCTGTGCCTTTCAGAACTTGGGACCCTCAAAATGAGTTCCTGTTGCGGGAGTATCCAGAGCACATTTTCATACAGATTCTGCTCTTTCAGGAGCCTGTGAAATGATTCTAAAAGGAGAAAGAAATTTATTCTGAATTATTCATTAGAAGCAAAAAGCCTATTAATACTTAGATGGCTTAAACCTTTGTGGCAGCTCAGATTGCGGTGCATTTTTGGATGATTTAAACCTACTCTTATGCTTAGAGACCCAATTTCAAGTGTGGCAGTTTTGGAACAAGGGCTGATACCCTAGGAGGGTGAGCTCCCATGGGAAAAAGAACACTGGGAACCTATAGGGGAATCAGGCTGGCTCTCTTCAGGCCAGCCAAGGACCAGTAGGGACTATGAGCACCACTGGTGGGCTGGAGAGTGGTGGGCTGTGACTCAAAATCTGAGAAGCTACCCTCCAGATGCATGTCATGGTTTACAGTATGTGTGCAGAAATACTGTGTCCTTTAATCCTGACTCCCGCTCTGATTATCGTTGTGACTTTGGGTAAGTGAACTGTGTGGGTTGAGGGAGGAAAGGATTCAAAAGAACTGTCTTTGCTCCCGTTGAATTCAGTGGCCAAACTCTGAGGCTTGTTGAGCCTTATGGCCTCTGCCTTAGTTTCTCTGTCTGTGTAAAATCAAATTTATGAACTGAGAAGTGCTATGTAAATGATGATCACTATTAGAGCAAGTTTCCCATCTCTGCTGAAGTCCATGCATGATCTTGCTTTTGATTTCAGTGAAGTCAGACTTACACTGGTGTGCTTTAGTGCTTACAAAGGAGAGGAACAGAAGAAGTATGTACTTGCATGGACCAATGCAGTGTAATCTCTGACAAGAACAACTGTGCAGTGGGCATTACACAAACTTTCCAATGGAAAAGTAGAATTGTGGTTAACTTTGCTGTTGGTAGCTCTAGTATCCTGAAAGTAGCAGCAGAGTAGAGGGGCAGTGGTATGGGTAAGTGAAAGCCACAGAATAATTCATATGTTAGGAAAAAGGGTCGCAAAGTAATAAAAAGTTTGCAAGCTTTGAAAAGTACCTGAATTTTTTGCTCTGTACTGTTTTACTTGCTTTCAAATGGTCTTTTCCACTGTAAAGCATGTTTCAGAGAATAGTGGCCAGACTCCAGGTTCTAAAACTGATGATATCAGCTCTTCAAAGCTGCCAGATCAGAAACATAAAGATATACATAAAGGGTTCATTTCAATGAGAGCTTATTCATTATTTTCAAAGCCAAGGAGCTTTTTTTCCTCCTACAAAAAATTCTCTTTCATTAAAATGTTTATACTGTGGTGTGTATATGAGAGGCTGTCCTTTGAACACATTTCTTGTGGCCTACAGCATAGAAGAATTAAACTGGCATTTAACCAGTAGATTAAATGTGGGCAGGACCCCTCTGTAATGTGGTAGATTAGCAGGTGGATGCAAGATAAGAATTAATATGTCTGCTATAAGAATAACAAATACAGTAATACTTCCCTAGAAGAGTTCATTGAAAACTTAAGAAGGACAACAAATGACCTAAGCCTTGTTGTCTCCCTTATCTCTGTCTTCCCCAAATCAATGTTGTACTTCATGTAGAAGGAACACAATATTTCATATCTGAAAATCTGAAATAATCTTGCAAATAGGCTATTTAGAAAAGATTAAATATCACCTCTCTCCCAAAGTATATTTTGTACAAGCTGATAATAAGAATGTTTGTAATTACTTGAGATGAGTCATTGTAAATAGAAAATATTACTACTACTATGATTAACAACAATGAATTAATTGTAGCATCTTGGAATGTCTATCAGGAGTCATTCTGCTAGAAACTGTGTGAACAAAGAGAAGAAAAGGAAACTTCACACCAGAGAACTCATTGCAAGTTGGACAGGAATGGAGCTGGTGGACAAATGCAAGCAAGGAGATGGTGAAAGGGAAATGGGATAGCTGTGAGCACTGCCCATGGAGCATCAGCCACTCTTATGGCACATTAAATAACTGTCTGCCTTCCTTTGTGAAGGCTGAGAACCAGAGAGATGTTCACAGGCCCTGTAGGGGATGCCTTGGATTACATAGTTTGTTTTTCAGACTTCTTTTGGAAAGGGTTGAAAAAGTAATTTAAAATGTTACACTTCCATGAACAAAGGTGTCTGTAATGTTGTCTATGTGGTACATGGATATATCAGAGAAAAATTGCCAAAGTTTTAAAAAACAAGAAATGGGCCAATTAACAGGTGAGATCAAACACTCACTCACAGATAAGGCAGAAATTATTGATTCCACATGAGTAGCTACTGTCAAACCCTTGTACAAAATCCCAGGCAGTGGTGTTGGAATGGATGTCAACAAGTCAGTTGATCCATTCCCTTGCTCAACGTCATCAACAGTTTGCTTGAATTTTTCTTGCAGGTACTTGTCCAACAAGTTGAGTAATTCTAGTGCAACCTTTCAAAGTGATCTATTGTAGTTATTAACAATCTGCAACATTAGATTTTTTTTTTTCAGAATTTCTACTGCAGAAATGTATGATATCTCATATCCTCCATCAGAAAAAAATAACACCAATTCTTCCACTTCTGTGGACAGACCTCTGATCATAATCTATTCAAAAGTTCATGTTTTCCTTGAAAAGTGGTGCCTCAAACTGGACACAAACTCAGACTCTGTCTGATGGATTTCCAGTGCCAAGAAGGATGGGAGAATGACTTCAGATGCCTTGGAGTGATCCTCTCTGCCAGTATGTCCAGAGTGAGGTTTGGGTTTTGGCAGAAATTCAGCCTGGTGACTCATGGTCCACTTTTGCTTTCCTGTAACTATGCTTTCCTTTCATTCTCTATTTCTACTTATGCAACTGGTTATTTCTACCTACCTAGAATATTTTGTAATTGTCCTTATTTAATCAGATTCTGATCTTTCCCAATCTGTATCTAATTTCTGAAAAAAATAGTTCTGGACTTTAGTTCCATCCCTAATTGAGCTTCCAGCTCTTTGCAAATGTTGTAACTTGTAGTTAATTCAGATACACTTGATACATATTAATATATCAATGTACCATTCTTGTGTGTGTATATATATGTATATTGCAATGTGTGTTTACTCCATCATCCAAGCCATTCAGGAAGATATTTGAGAGTAGTGGACCATATTTAATACAGCTTTTGATTTTTGACAGTGAACTATTGAAAATTGTTGTGTCTGGTTCTGAAATTGGTTCCGATCTATAGCACTTACAGTAGAGCATTTCTGAGCTTACTTATGATAATTGCATGTTAGGCAGTGTCAAAAGTTTTACTAATGTCACGTTACATGTTAACTAATGTTAAGCTTTATGCCATTTACTATTTGTTTTTCTATATGCTTCTTCTCTCATCTGCAAAACAGGTTTGCCTGTTGTTGCAGGAAATGAGATTGGTTTTGCAGGGTTGGAAGTTTACAAATATATATCTGCTGCTATCACTTTGTCTACCTTTTTAAACTATTTTTTCTTTCTTTAGTGTATTTTTCGGAAATTATTAAATTATTTGTTCCATTACTTAAAAGCAGAACTGACGTATTATTTCCAATCTGTCCTTTTGCATCTCTCTGAAAAATAAGCACTGTGTTTGCCCTTTCCTAGTCACCTGAAATGTCACCAGTCCTCTACACCTTTCCAAAGATAACTGATAATGTCTCAGCAATTGTATGAACCAGTTTTCCAGACATCTCTTGATGACTTTTACAGGACCTATTGATCTCAAAGTTACCTAAGTACTTTTCATTCCTTATCTTAGCCATGTTTTTTTACCTTTGTCAGTTGTTGTAGTGGTGTTAGCTGCCATTTTAGTGAACAGAAAGTAAAAAGACATAAAATACTTGGTCTTTCTTGTCATCATCTGTTTAGAGCTTTCCTTCTCTGCTGAACTACCTCTTCCAGGGTCTGTCTCTTCTATTAAGATACCTATAGCATAATTTCCTGTTATTTTTCATGTTCCTTGTTTTCACATTCAAATCTATCCAGCACATATTCCTGCAAACCACAAATTTACCGATATTGTTATGAGCTGTGATATGTCTATGGATTCTATATTACATTGCTACATTCCCTCATCTGTAATTAATATTACTTGGTGTGTACCTGTTTCAGATGGTACCAAGAGCAATTTGACAGTGGTAGAGCTCTCTCATATCTGAGTCGATTGCTAAAGTTTTGGGTTATGATGCAACTTGGTGTATGCTGGGTCTTCGGGAAATGTAATTTCTTTTGCTGTATTTAGATAACCATTGCCTCATCCTTCTACGTAAAGTCTGTCTTTACTAAAACCACATCCTCTGGTTGTTGCTCATGTTACAACTAAACCTGGATCTGGTGCCATCTGCACTTTCCTGTTTAGGAATAATTTTTAACATCTTTCTCCTTGAGCATTTTTTTTTCCTTTCAGCTACTGGAGGATTACTGAGCCCATACATTTAATTTTGTGGATCTGATTTCCTCTCCTCTTTTCTGGGTTATCTGTCAGGTTGATGCTGTACAGTGTGTGCTCTCTCCCTTGCTCCCTGCATGCTGCTTTCTTATGAGGTGTCCCCGTGCTGCTGCAATAACCTGCAATGCCAGCTTCTCTCATAGGGGTAGACCTGACATCTCATACCTCCTGGCCTTTCTGGCTGTGGCAATGGTAAAGACTTGGCTGGCCGACTTGGACTATTCCTTGATAATTTAGTTTCGTGGCATCCTTAGCAATTGAAAAGGTTGCTCTGCATGTTCAGAGGTTGCTACTTCAGCCCGTCTGGCCTCAGCACCTTACATAAACCTCTGGGAAACACAAATTCTGTATGTCAGTGACTCAGCAGGTGGGTTCTGAAATTGCAGTAGGGTCATCTCATACAAGAATCCTTGGCTGAGATTTGTGAGGCAAATGCAACATTGCAGAAAGCTTTGTAAGATTTAATATAGTAAGAGACACCTGGGTAACTCGTCTTAGCATTTATGACCCTCAAGTATATAAAACTTAGTGGCCCCTTCTTAAAGAAAAGCGGTTTCACATTTTATACTAGAAGAGTTTGGCATGGCATTAGTTGTCTTGTTTATGCATGGAAGACTTTGTGTAAACTCCAAACCGTGCAAGGTGGCAGAGCTGCGGCGTGGCATGCTAGGCAAGGAACTGTGGGAGCAAAATGTGATGCAGAGAGGTGCGAGGAAAAGAGGGAGGTGGGAAGTGAAGAGGGGGAGAGAAAGAATTTGTCCTAGAAAATCTGGTTTTTCTTTTTAAAGACATACACAATGTCCATGCCCACCGGCGGCATGGAAATAGTGAGTAAGAAAGCAAAGGAGTTCGACTGAGGAAATACTACATTTATAGGGAAAAGAACGCATAAAATTTTCCAATTTGCCTTTAAAGAAAGAATTTGTCTATAAACTACGAATGGTAAAGCTCACCAGATGTTTTGTAACAATTGGTTTTGTATTTAAAAGTAAGCTACTGTTTTAGTCTTTGAAATAAAAAATAAAATGACTTCTGATTGTTTCTGATGTGCAAAAGCATCAACGTATGTTTTCAATGAATGGGAAATAATAGGCTCTGCAGTTTTACTGAAATTGCTACTTGGTTGCAAATTTCAAAGACATTTGTTGCCCTGTTCATGAAATATTTGTATTTCTCCTTATGTCAAAGGCACAGTATTCAGTCTTTGTCCTCTTCCCCCATTCAACAGGATTTACACGGTGTAAGTGAAAGGCGAATTTGTCCTCTTGTGGCTTTCCTGCAATTTTTTTGACTTGACCCAAAAGCTAAAAAGTAACATTGAATCGAGCAAATCCTGTGAAAAGTTCTGTATAAAGCAAGCACTGCAGACCACCTACAGTGTGACACTTGGGTAGATGAAAGGATATTAACTAAGGAGCGCCTTGTGCTTTCAACAGAAATCTTGTTCATTGTATTACAAACAAAGATAACTAACATAATTTAATTACACTCTAATAGTAGTTGAAATGTATATGTCTTTTGGCGTAATGCAATTTTTGTTTAGAAAATAAAGTATCTGCACATAGCCTTCAATTTTGCTGGAATTCCCTCCTGTGGGAGAAATGTTACCAAGGGGCTGTTGTTTTATGCATATTTGCACATACTATTTATGTTAACAAGCCTGGGATTTTTTTTCTCTTTTGAATTGAAATGAGGTTCAGGGGGTTATTTTATGCCTTTCTCCTTTATTTTAAGACTCTTAGTATCACAATGTCAAAGTTACACAGTTCCTATAACGTGATTGTGGCTTCTAGTATTCAAATGACAAGGAACTGCCAGAAAAAGAGCCACTTAAATTATTTATGCTCTTAAATTATAGAAAAAGTGCATAAATATATTTTTTAAAAAAATATAGAAATATTCCAGCTAAGTGAGGTTAATGGTATCTCTTTAATCTTTGCAAAGTATCAAACCTTTACCTGTAATGCAGCATTAGCTGTCCATGGATATATTTACATGAAACTGGAATGCACGAAAGCCAGTTAAAGAATGTCACATAAATGCAGTGAAATATCTCCTGCTAGTTCCTGTTAGAAGTTTTTATGCTAAACCCACTGGGCTGCACTGGGATAACTGACAGTAGTTTGCTACTCCCAGTGTGCTTCCTATTTTTATATAACAAACAATAGCTATGTAAGTTTTTTCTTGTCTGAAGAAAGACTTAGGAAGTGCACTCCTGCTTAGGTAAATATTTACATTTTAATACCTAAAGGATTTTACAAGTTGGAATAAATGAACAAAACATTTTCTCAGTTTTCTCAGTAGTAATGTTGGTTTTTTTGAATGCAAATATTTGCAAAATAATCAAGTCAATCTGCTTTCTTTAAGAGGTTTTCAGCATTCATCAGTGATGATCCTAATGCTTGTACTGACCTCACAGGGACATGACACTGGTTTGTTTCATTGTTTATTACAAACTTTGGACTTTTGAATTAATTTCCTCAGCCAAAAAAAGTTGAAAAATCCTGTAGACTCTAGTAAGTAGCAATCACCTCTGTATCCTTGTAAAAATAATTCTAGAATGTTGGCAACTTTGCACAATATCAAATGCATAAAAACTCACATACAAGGAATGTATTCCGCTATTACACTGCATTTCGGGTGTTTTAAAGTCTTTAAAATTATACAAATACAATTAGGGCTAGGAAGAAATGTTCTTTTGGGCATTTTAATTCATAATTACTTATAATAAGCCTAATTGTGCCTTCCTCTTGTGTATTTGCTCCTTCCCCTCTTCAGGCCATGACTGCTGGCTTAGGTGCATAGGACAGGCCACGCACTCAACGGAGGATTAAATGGGGGTTCCTGTGTTTCCAGTAGAAGCTCATCAAATTTCTGTACTATCCCATCACATTAAATGAATACAATATGAATCTTTTCCTGAATCAAAGTTCACAGTTTATCACAGAATCACAGAATCATTAAGGCTGGAAGAGACCCCTAAGATCATCAAGTCCAACCGTCAACCCAACACCACCATGCCCACCACACCATGTCAAAAAGTGGAGGTTTGCCAGGTTTGTATATTGAGGTATAAATACTTTCCCCACATAGCACTTTGGGAGTTTACCAAAGGGTGATGTCTCTTGGTGTCTTAGCTCATTTTCAGGATTTTTATGCCTTGTATCTGAAAGGGGAGGGAAGAACAACTGGAGGTCGTCTGTAAAAACCTGATATAACAGCAGCAGCATCTTTTTTTTTCGGTATAAATTGGATTTTGTAGAGCAGTTTGTGCAATATGGAATATTTTCTTCAGAGCCTTTGAAAATTAGCCACCACTTAATGTTCACTACAGGACAGAGAACCTCTTAAATTTTAGCCATTTGGTGCCTTATCTCACATAAACACCCCTTTTCTTCTGGTTCTTACCAAAAAGTGAAAAACAGAAGTCACTGAGCTGTGAATCAGTGAGAATCCAGAGCCTGTGGAAAGTGGCTGAGAACGGAACTCACATTTTCTGTTGTGAATGTTAGCAACTTCTAGTACAGGTCTTAAAATTATAGATGTACAGAAACAGGTAAGTAAACATGTTATGAACTTCATAATAATTTTGGCTAATTCATTTTTGCATCATTTGAGCAAGTCTTTCTGAGACAATTAACAAAATGGCATGTTGTCAGTCTCATTAATGGAAATACCAAGTAAGTTCACTTACACTAATATGAAGTACTGAAGAAGGTCCTTTTATACAGCATTTTAGAGATTTCTGTGCTTTCTAAAAGCTTTTGAGCACCCAGTGAAGCTATATGGGGTCTTCTTTTCTTAGCCAGACCAGAAGAACACCCAAAATACAGGGTTTTGTCTCTTCTGATACACAAGCTTATAGGGACTGCCAGAGCTAAAAACATGAGCTGTTGCCCTGGAGCTGGGGACTGAAAATCTTATGTCCTTGGTGTCCAGCCCACTGAGGTGGGCCTGAAGAACCCCTCAGATGGTGACTGAGGTGCCTCATGCAAAGGGGTCCCACCTGGAGCCCCTGTAGCCGCCTGCCTGCACCATGGCTCTCCAGGTTGTCAAAACGGAGCTGAATGGCAAAGATGCAGGATTGGAGTGGAAGGTACTACCAAAAATATATTTTCTGAGGGGACTGAGGTGGGAAAAGCCTGGGGCCCTGATGATGTTTGTTCTTCCCTCATGGGATGCAGTGCTTCGGGGTGTTGGATACTCACCACTCCCATCTGTGCCGTGACCGTACCTGCTGTTCTGGGCTGTACCTCTGCAGACCAAGCACTGAGCATGACCTGTGAGATATACCCAATGGGGTTACACTAACTAATGCCTTCTGAGGGGCCTGGAAGAAAATGTTCCCAAAACTTTCCAAAACGAGTCAGAGCTGATAGGAAATAATGTGCTGTACTGGGAGCTGCCAATGAACTGTAGTAGAAATGTGTGTTCCCCTGCCCTGGGCAGAAGATGCACGTCATGTTAGCACCTCCTTCCTCCTGCAGAAATCCAAGTGGGTAAGAGTTTATACCTCTATGGAAATTTAGCTATGCTCTCACAAGAAATGCAAAGAAAATAACAGGCATAGCAGCACAGGTGCTCCAATGGTCCCGTTTTTATATCAGTTTAGGATAAGAAATGGCTATTTTTGCTAACTAACCAGAGAACTGAGACTCTCCCCAGCAGGACCACCATCTGCTGGTAGATGTGATGTGGATCTTGCAAGCATTGCTCAATTTGTAAGAGGACATTTTCATGAAAACTTACTACTGGTTTCTTGGTGTAATAGTTATCTACCCTTTCCTGCCTGGAAACAAAATTACTCATTCATAATAATTTAGATACTCATCTTTGTAAGTGTCTTACCACAATTTCCTAGTAAGCAGTGTATTAGCTCCTAAGAGAAAACAACGTTGATGAATTAATTTCATTTTGCACTCTCACCTGTCCAGCCCCATCAGACTGCACCTGTGCCTTCCTCAGCCACAGCTGTGATTCCTTCTGGCCCTGTTGAGGACTTTGTTCAACATCCCCAGCTCTGTTCCCTTCCTCACCTTCTCATCCTCCTGTCTCCTGGGCCATAAGCACTCCTTTTCACTCCCAGGCTCTTTTCAAATAAGCTCGTGGTATTTTTAAAAAGAAAAAATGTCTATAAAAAAATGGTACTGGTGTAATTGAAATGTTCATGTCCTCTTGTCTTCCCAATGGCAATGTTGGCTCTCTAAACTCTCCCTTCTGTCCCTAGTTGCACCCTGGCCCTGGTGTCCTACATACAGGATGATTTTCATGCCAGTTTATGCTTAGCTTCTCTCATAGCAGAAGTCACAAAGTGGGTCTAAGTTATGTCCTCCTTATACAGTTCATTTTCCAGCTTTTGCTCTCTTTCCTGTGGTGCTGTTATTGCTTTATTTCCATCTGAAAGCATATGAGTTCCTGGAAGAAATTTTTCCCACCTAAATTTTTTATAAGAAGTTATGAACAGTCTGTTGGGTAACCATGCATCCATCCATCCAAGTAACTGTGCTTTCAAGTATGATGTTAAAACTAGATATAATAAAGTCATATTGATAAAGTTAGCTAATAGTGAAGGAAGATACTAGCTCAAACATACGGGCTTATTTTATTAAGGATCTTCAAAGTCAAACACAAATGTATTTTTCAGGGACATTTGAACCACAACTGCATTGAGAAGTCACAATGAATGAAGAAGTCCACTTTTCACTTTCTCACTAGAAAGATCTTCCCAGGATTTTATCTGACTTTCACTGGCTTTTCTTTCTTTCCTTCTTTCCTTCTTTCTTTCTTTCTTTCTTTCTTTCTTTCTTTCTTTATATTTTTTACTTCTTTTTAATTTTTTTTTCCATGTTGGACAAAGAAAGAAATATATTTGCTTCTTTGCAATTACGTTTTTGGTTTTGAAGGTGGTTATCAGACCTCCCTCCAAACTTAATTAAGATAATTTAGCAATGTGTTTCAGTGTATTTATTTTTTTTATATCTCATGATACTGTTCAATATTGTTTACCTTGTGATCTGCTGTAGGCTGCAGATACTCTTCTGAGGAACTTTTGTCTAAACTGATATTCCCATCAGACTCTCATATTCGATGTATTTGCTATTGTTCCATAACTGTGTAACTTTGCACCTTTTGGAACTGCATCCTATTCTTTTAAGACTACTTTTTCCTTAGTTTTCAAGATACTTTTAAATGCTTATCCATTAACAGGCATGCAGCCTCTGCATGTTTGATATCATTCTACAAACTCAAACATACATTATACTGATTCACCCACATCTCTCATGAAAATATGGAGCAATACCAGACCTGAAAATCCTTGGTTTATGATGTCCTTCCATTTTGATAGAACAGTGTTGAAAATGGCTTTCTGAAGGGTAGCATTTCTGATAAAATCTGCTTGTACCTTGTGACAGCTTCCTCTAGTGTTTTCCCAGTTTGCTCGAGATCATCACCTGAAGCAGTCGCAAAGCCTTAAAAAGCTTTTTTCTTGCCTAGCACAGGCCCTGTCACGCTTTCCCAATTTGTGGAATACAGGCACTAAATGCAGGTAGCCACACTTTTCCAAAGCTCAATGTTGATACAAGCTAATGGCCTCCAGCAAGAGCCAGGCAATCTTTAATTACTCAGAAAGCCCCCCAGACAGGGAAATCGGGAAGGCTGATGTTGAAATCCTTTCAAATTACTAGTTTAAGGTTGTATCTGGCACCATGTGGGTGCTGTGGGCAGCCCACCACATGAACCTGCATGTATGCAGACCATTTGTATTGATGGCTATAGCTAATTTTAGCTTGAAAAAACAAACAGCCTATCTGTGGTTTTATTCAGAAATTGTAGTAGAATTCAATTATGAATGCCTTCTCAGAGCTGTTTAAATCAGAAGTTGCTGTTTTCAAGAGATGATACAAAAATGGAGTTGAACACTAGAGTCTGTAAAAAGCAAAAAACAGTTTGTACTTACTTGAAAAAATAACAAAACAAAAAATCCCAGGCAGGCTAGTGAGGAGGTGAAGTTAAAATGAATCTCAAACAATCTGCTAACTGTTGTAATCACTTATTACAGCCACACTAACTTGTTATAGTAATAACCATACTCACATAGTTTCTATTTTTGTACTGCAGTGGAACACCATATTGCAGTGTAAGTGGATACTTCTGCAAATACCTGTGCCTTTGTATGCTGAGAACTGCACTCTTTGGGCGAAAATTCTCTACATGATTTCAGCCCTACAGTTTTTCTTCCTAGTTTGTATATGACTTATACACAAGTTCTGGTTACAAAGAAGGAAAAAAGAATCCTTTTCTGCTGTGAAATAATCAGTCTTATTTTCAGAAGTGTCAAGCAGTCAGAAATCCCGCTGAAGTTGATAGGAGCTGCAGGTGCTGAATAACTCAAATCAAGCTGTTCCATTTTTTGTCTTCATGTGCCAAAATGACAACATTTGAAGATGAAACTTTCCTTGTAGCTAGTCTCCAAGGAGGATTAGTCTGAAGGCTAGTTTTCCAGCTGAATAAGTGAGACGATTGTGGTGCTCAACTGAATTTCACTCCCACGTATTTGCAGGTGCTGCGTAGGCCACAAGGCAAACCCTCTCCCCTGTGCCGAGGGGAAAAACATTTGTTTTTCTAACAACAAAGATGTTTTGACCAACCCTCTTCAAACCTGTAAGCTTGGGGTAGCTGCTGTCGCCTTACAATTAATCTGCCCATTTCACACCCTTACGCCTATTTTCTGAGCTGGAGGAAACATTTTCAGGTGTGGCATGGTATAGCCTTCAGATGGGTCCCTGTGCAGGTCCTCTGTTGGTCACGGTATGATGGTGCCTGCAAGACCTCACCTTGGCACTGCATGCAGGAGGGGCTGACCACTGCCCAGATGGACCTGTGCTGGGTGAAGACAAGTGGACAACAGAAATAAAAAAAAGCAGAGCTTGACTCAGGTGCAGTGTTACTCACTGGATGTGTGAGCTACAGGGTGACAAGTTGCTAATGGGAGGCTGCAGCCTGTGTTGTGCTCACTTCCTCCTTGTTGAAACTGCGCATGCATTATCCTGATGTTATGTCTGGGAGCACAGGGAAATTGGGGGATTTATCCGATGTCACACAAAAAGCCTGTGACAAGGCCAGGAACTGAATCCAGCTCTCCTGGACTCAGGTCTACTGCACCTCCAAACCTTTCCTCTCCTTTCAGTGTACTTGGCCTTTCCTGTGTGTCATCCCACATCATGGGACAAATTCTATACAGTTACAGACACACAACTCTGATTTATTTGTGGCTGGCTGCTGGCCATTTTGGTTTGAGAAACGCTTGACCTAGGAGGGGTTACAGGAGTCTAATGATCTTCTTATTTTTATTAGCTCAGTTCATTTGCTCCTCCAGTTGTTCTCACAGGAAATTAGGAGAAATTAAACAAAACATATTATTACTCAGAACTCTTTGGAGGTGCAGGGCTGTACAGGTAAAGCGTACTACCAGGCATCTCAGGGACATATCTCACTGTCTCAAGGAGAAGTAGGCTCAATGGAAGCAACAAGTCTGGTCCACTTGCATTTTTCTGAGGTGTCTGCTGTTAACAAGAAGCTTTGCTGAAGTCAGTGAGAATTTTAAATAAAAGCTGAGGGACAGACTTCTTCTTTACAGTGTGATTCACACATGGAGCCAGATTCTGCATCTCCCAGTGGCCACAGCTGACCTCCCTCATCACACAGAGATTGGCACAAAGCATCCCTGACTTCAGGAAGGGTGAAGCCAAGTAGAGGAAAGAACAACTCAGGGGAAAGCAAAAGCTATTTATGTCAAATGAGGGAACACATGCGATGCCATATGAGGCAGCCTATACATAAAGCCTTTCAAGTCTTCCACTCCAGGGTACTTACACTTACAAGTATGAACATGGTAAACATAAAGTGCTATTTTATGTTCCCAATCCAAAAAAACGACAGCCCTTCTGTGATTATAAAATGTTATTGCCAGTAAAAGGATTTCTCGTTTTGCAAGTTACTTCTGCAAAACAAACACTATAGAAAAATCTTTGGTTTGCTGCGTGGTAGGTGAGTCAATGTTATCATCAAAACTGAATAAACAAGGCTTTGTTTTTAGATATTTAAAATGTAGCACAATAAAAAGAGTATTTTACAGGCATGTTTTGGTTTATTCTCCTATTGCAATATGATCATCTTTACCTACTATATCTTCATAATTTCTTTACTTCTGTGTGGCCCAACATAAAACTCAGAACAAAATCTTAAGAATATCTGTAGTGAGTGGTTAACCCCCAAAAGTTTGAACAATGGCTTTTGGCTTTGTCATTTTTGGGTGAGTTTACTAGTTCTTATTTAAGTAAAGCTGTGAATACACATTTGTGGTTTCAGCTTGGCTTGCAGGAGTGCAAACAATGAGCAGCTATTTCAGTGGCAGGATTTATGAAGGTATCGCTGAGCAGAATACAGCTCAAGAGTTACCCAGTGTAAGAAAAACGTCTGTATTTTGCCAGTGGGCTTCAAAGCTAGGGTGACAACTATGTAGATGTGTTTTATTGCCACCTTGCTGTACTCCTCATCTGCCTTTTTAACCTTCAGAAGGCTGCCAAAGAGTAATATCAGCAGCCTCTAATCTTATCAATGCGGTAGGTGACTGCAGCATCACCTTCTTCCACAAAAAGGTAAAAATAATTGTTCCTTTCCCCTGGGGGATAACGTGTTTTTCTTGCCATCTTTTCAATTCTAATGTCTTTTGCCACTTTCATTTGTTTCAGGAGCTGTGAAAATGCATTGCCTACTTTCCATCTTCTATTGTAGCACCCAAGTGTCTAAGCATGCTATATGAAGTGGGTGAAATTCAACCCCCTAAAAAAGAGCACAGAAAGAAGCTTAGAACAGGATCCTGAAGTCCATCAGGAGAGAAAGGAGGTGTTTGGGACAGTGGGAGAGTAGAGATAAAGGAAAGAAAAAGGGTGGGGAAGAAATATGTCCTTTGTTTAGGTTTATTTTTGTAAGTATTTAGTGTCAGTTACTGATCTAAATAGCATATTTGAGCCCTTGTGCTGGTAAAAATTGTCTCTTAGCTAATGTGATGAGGCAATGTTTAGCTAGTGTTGATTTTTAGTGGTATCTTCTTTCATACTGGGTCTTGTATGAGGGCTGGAATAAGTACATACTGTTTAAATATACAAACAGCGTATATATCTAGTATACATATTCTCTGTTGTGTTTTGGAAGAAAATATTTTATTGTATGTACCTTGTAGAAAAATCTTTTGATTAACCCTATGATACTGTAGTCATGGTGTTTAAGTACATCTTGGTGGTCAAGTAAGTCTAAATATCACCAAGAGAAAGAAAAGACAGACTCAGTTTGGATCAAAACAGATTTGCTGTTAAGGTTTTATAGTGCCTGTCCCTTGCTAGAGCTAAAGAAAACACTGAGAGGAGCTACCGGTTTTTATTCTCTTCTGCCAAATTCAAGAGGTGCTTTGGCTTGTATCTGGAAAAGGCAGATAGTTAAATGGACATTAAAAATATGGACTGAAGAATGAAGAGGAAACCTCAGAAAAGGACAGTATTAACGTCTCTCAGGACACCAGATATCAAGAACAGAGCTGACCAGAACATATGCAAAACTATTTGAACTTGGCAAAATCCTCTACCTAAGCAGGCTTAACTATGGCTGCTGCTGAGCCTGCTGGTTGTGACAGCCTTTGGAAACCTGCTCAAAAATACACAGAAATATTAATACAGAAAGGGAACCCCATTTCTTGGGGATTTCCAAAGCCCCTATTTTAATTTCGTTCTGTTCATGTGCATGGATTCATATTTTTCATTAATTTCATCTGAAATACCTATAAATGATATCTGAATATATTTCCCATATAAAACACCTCCGAAGGTAGCAATTTTTAAGTAAGTCATGCACAAACTGTAATTCATAGAACGTTATCATGCCACAGAAATGGTTGCCTTTTGATCGCCATTACAAAATTATTTTATTTCTTCTTGACGTTTATATGGCTATTGAGAAGTGTGATCATACCAGGGAAATGCAGCAATTAATCAAGCCTATCTGCACAGAATAGCAACATGGCACACACTGGTGCTTTATTAACCCACAATTTAACTTGCTTTTTAGATGGTATGAGCATTTCTTATTTGACCTGTCAACAAAACACAATTCAGATGGTAAAATTCTAGCATCACAGTGATCCTCTAACATAAAAGGCACAAAGCAAATGCCTCTTCACCCATACATCAGCCATGCTGTGATCCGTACAGCTAATCCCCGTATTTCAGACGGAGCCTTAACCTTAAATGGATGTTCAAGGTTACACGACAGGAATGCAAACACCCTGCTAAGTCTTAAAGCTCGGGTATTTCTCAGGTGGTAGGACTGCAATTTAAAACTCTTATTTCTTCATTCTGATGACGACCTTGCTGATCTGCACATGATGGATGATTCTGAGATACTTACCGTAGAGAAGCATGGGAAGAATGAACTCCTCTGCCCCTTTGAAAAACGCACAGTCAAAAGAGAGCTTTAGTACAATGTTAGTTCTCTAATATATACAGTGTGAAGAGTTCATTTCAGGAAGCTCTAAAAAGCACATTATACAGAAGATTCATTCCTGAAAAGTTGCTAAGAGGTTTCGGCAGTGCAGGCAGAAGATACAGTCACAAAACGTAAATAAAATATACTTAGCAAAATGGCAAAGGAACTGCCTGAATGAAATTCCTCCGGTGAATAGCAGCCCATTCAAGGTTTATGACCACTCAAGTTCCACCCAAGCCCCCAGCAGAAAATTGCAGTCTTTGAGATCTCACCCAGATTTCGGTGACATGCAAAGACGTGTCTGGAATCTGGAGACCAGAGAAATTAAAAAAGACACTTCCAGTGCACAGAATAGCTTTTAAAAACACCTTTTTCATGCACTCCCCTTGGCTAGCTTGACTGAATGGTTTAAAATTTCTTATTCAGCTAACATGTCTAGTTGCTACTGCCCAGCTATGCACTGCTAGATTTTGCTGAGAAATTAAGACTTTTGAACTAGAGAAACCAATTTAAAAAAAAAACACCCACCTTGAGTCTTTGCCCTGCCCAGACCCTTTTCAGGCGTTCACCTGTTTGTTTCTGTCACATTTGTTTGTCTGCAGTAAATTCAGCTCTGGGATAGTTCCTTTAGCAAGTTACTTGTATGCTTTGCCACTATCTGAAGCAGAACTTAGCCAAGGTCTCCTGGGGGAAGGCAAAGCACAGATAATATTTTAATTCCATTACCAGTTTTGTAGGTAAAATGAAAAGGAAAAAACACCTCGCTTAATTGCTTAATTAAAAAGGTATTTTTTCCTAATCTTAGCAAGGAATATGTTAACACTTTGGCATCTACTCTGCTGATAAGAAAAGAATTGTAAAAGTCTAGTGACCCAAACACTTCGTCTGAACAGACTAACTTGCCCTTATTTTTTAGGGGTCAGACTGAAAAAGTAGTAAAAACTGAATAAGCAACTCCAGATTTTATTTACCATTTTGTCTTACTCTTTCATTGTTTCAAAACAGAATGAAATAGAATTACAAAGAACAAAATTCTCACTCCGGGTAGAGACTGCTTCCCCTGGCCCCCAGGACCAGAGGTTTTAGACACCAGGGCTGGAGCCCAAATGTCCCAGCCCCACTCTGTCCTCAGGTTGGCAGTGGCCACCACACAGAGGGTTTCACTTTCCTCCTCTCCTCTCCCTCCTACCCAGAAAGCTGCGGTGTGAGATGCTTCCTTGGAGGGCAGTGAAACTCCTCAACAGCTCCCTCAAAACTCGCCCATAAACTTAGCCCACATACAGCCCAACAGAGCCACTTCCATGGGGTCCTCCACAGTGGCCAGATTTATTTGTCCATATGGGTGTCATATAGGCTATTAATAGCCAGGATAAACATAATACTGAGAAAGCAGAGCTTGGGGTATTTTCCTGATTATAAAGCTTTGTAAGTGTTATGGTTCCAGTAGTACTGGAGTTCAGCACTGAGTCTTCTCTAAATGACATATACTCCTTCATGTCCTATCACTTTGGCTTTTATTTCTCTTCCTGTTCTCATAAGTGAAGAAAAACAGAAAGAATATTCTTCCAGGAAGAAAAAGCGAAGAAAATAAGTACCACTTGAGATATTCTTATAAGGAAGCAAGGCCATTCCAGAAATATAAAGTTTCTATTTCACTTTATTCACTGAGATGCCAAAGGCTGTGCTTCTGCAGCTTGGTGGCTGAACTCCCTATCTAGATCTCAGTCTGGTATGCCTGGTAGAATGCCTATGGTCACAGCTAGGGATCTGAGCTGTGCTGGGAGCTGGTAAATGAGAGCTGAAAGATGGTAAAGAGAAAAAGCAGATTCACAAACAACTTCTCAGCTATGACTGGTTCATCTCAGGGCAAAGACAAAGAAGCTGACTGAAATAAACAGGAATGTGAGCTTCTCCTGTCCAGGGATTGATGGTTTTCAACTTGACAGACTTTAGCCACCTAAAAGCTAGAGTTATATCCCAAAATAGTTGTCTTCAATCCTTGCACAGGTAACAGGAAATACGCATTTCCAGAGGGTGATGACTCCCATCACATCCTGTCCCATCCAAAATGTGTTACCCTGGGCCTGTGCCATCTGTTGTCTCCCTCTTGTATCTTACTGTATCCCTCTATTGTCTCTGGGGAGGGTCTAGCCAAGGAGGTCCCAATCCCTCTCCCTCTCCAGTCTTAGTCCACTTGTGCTTAACTGTGGGCAATGTTGATCACAGAATCGTAGTATCCCAGAATGGTTTGGGTTGGAAGGGACCTTAAAGCTCCCCCAGTCCAACCCCTGCCATGGGCAGGGACACCTCCCACCAGCCCAGGCTGCTCAAAGCCCCATCCAACGTGGCCGTGAGCACTTCCAGGGAGGGGCCAGCCACAGCTTCCCTGGGCAACTTGTGCCAGAGTCTCACCACTCTCATAGTGAGCAATTTCTTCCTAATATCCAATCTAAATCTCCCCTCTTCCAGTTTAAAACCATCCTCCCTCATTCTATTGCTACCTGCCCTTGTAAAAAGTCCCTTCCCAGCTTTCCTGTAGGATACCTTCGGGAACTGGAAGGCCACAACAAGGTGTCCCTGGAGCCTTCGCTTCTCCAGGCTGATGTAGTTTAGCTGCAACTAGAAGATGTGTTATGGTACTACGGTGCTCTAAGGACCATGCTGAACTGTCCTTTTGGAGATACCCTACAGCTTGAGTGCTGTATATTTGTTAACCTTGCAGTGAGCTGGAGTTGGGCAGGGACTGAAAAGAGCACATTCAGTGTTCTACAGCTTTAAACTGCACCCCAGCTTACAGAGTTCATCTGCAAACTTACTGAAATGCTCATCAGCAGAAAAAATAATCTGACTCCACGCTCAACAGATGTACCTCAACGGTAGGGCTGATTTTGCCAGAGAAATTACAAGGTCCAATTTAAAGATCAGTTTGTTTGGATTGGGATATTGTTTAAGAATCAGACCGCTTTCAAGTCAGTGAGTGCTCTGGTTTTAGTAGAGATTTTATAGATATGACTTGTGTGAAAACAGGCTCTACTGAGCTTCCCTTTCAAAAATTAGTTGGCTTTACGCTCCTTTTACTAAATGGGGTCAGGAGTACCCTCAACATCTCAGATAATATTAATGAGGGTGTTGGAGTTACTCTGATGTAAAATTTGTGTAAAAGTAGCCTAGAAAGAGATCAGGGATTTGTAAATTGCCTCAGGACCATTTCAAGCATGGTTCAGTAGGCAAATGCTTCTGCTGCCACACTGGTCTGTAGTGCTATGGCATCTTCTTAAAAAATGTAAGTATAACCTGCTTTCAGTATACAGTGGTCAGGATCTTGAAGACAAAATGGAGCTAGAGCAGTTGGATGCTGCTCAAAGACCACAAAAATCAGGGAAATCAGATTCATTTAGTGTAGTGTTAGCTGTCTGAAGGATGCAGGTCTGGTGTAAGCTGGTGGTCTAACCTGCTCTATGATCAGCGCAAAGAGAGAGGCCCCTCAGGAGTTAAGACAGCTTAGACATTTAGGTTGTGGTGGGATGAAGTCCATCACATACGCCTGGGCCACCTGCTTGAATGAGGTGCCTAACTTCTAGATGGCTGACAGAAATCTTCCCACTGACATAAGGGAGAACTGATTCTGGTCCAGAGACTCAGCAGTTTTACCTGCAAGTCCAAAGTGAGAGTGAGTGCAATTGCTCACTCAGGTGACTGTCAGGATGCTTACAGGGTGTCAAGGCAGCTTCCAGATGAGGAAAGCGTGGTTTTCTCCTTCTTTGAAAAGAAGTGTAACCCCTGTACGTCAGCTGAAGCTTTAAAAGTCTAACTCTTGCAGAGACAAGGATAGTTGATTTTTCAAAAGGCTTAAGGACATGGAAAGGGCAGATACCCTGTTGTCACCTTTTGCCCACTCCCTTTACCAGCTGCTGACATGAAGTAGAATTTGTCTGACGACGAAGATTAATGTAATGGCTGCTTTTATTCCTCAGTACTTTTTCTGATGAAATCTGATCACTCTTCACCACATTCCTATTCCTCACCTGCTCTGGAAGGCAAACACAATTCTTTGAAAACAAAGGCAGTCTAGGCCAAAAAGCTCAGAACATGCCTCACTTGAACTCCCACCAATATTTCTCTTCTTAAATACAGTTAATTCTATTACAGTCTGGTTTTGGTCAATGGGAAAACCAACTTGCTCTTATTTTTTCCAGTACTGTTTTTGTAAGTACCTTCATTGCTTTATTTATTTATAGATATAGACTGGCCAAGACAGTATGGATAATATGTAAAATATCTTTTGTTCTGGACCAATAAGGATGGTAAAATCCGAGTTTTACTGTACTGTAGCATCTTTGGAGGATTAATGTCATGGTGCTATTGAGGACATTGTCTGAAACTCTTACCGAGAATGGATAAGCTGACCCAAGGCCTGAGTCTCATTTGTCCAGGTCTGGTCAGAGTAGGGTGGTGGGAGCATCTTCCAACATACCCATCCAGGTGTCCTTTGTATGGGGAATGAATGTCCAGGCAGAGTGGCTTGTGCATACCTTACATTCACCTTGATATAAGTCCAATTGCAACCACAATGTCTAGCTCAGTTTGGAAATGTTCCTGCATCCCCCACTTCAGACATAGCTGACAGTAATTAATATCAAACCTTTTCCTGGACTGGAGGCTCTCAGTCTTATATGCAACTTGGAAAACAGTGAGAACTGTTCCTAAAAGGCTGGATATTACAGAAGACATTCATGGTCCTCACACAAGCTCTGGTGTAACACTGTACTTTATTGTCTGCAAAAGCTTTTTTGTTGGTCTTTGCTTAAAGGTGATTTTGGAAAGTACCAGTTGCCTCAAAGGTGTCGTTGAGGCCCAAAACTGTAATGTAAACATAAAATAAACATGAAGGAATAGATTTTTCTTAATGTTTTAGTCAGAAGACCTTCACTGGAGTGACTAGAATGAGTGGCTTTGACAAGAATGAACATATTTTGGAAGTGCATTGCTGAGCAAGCTCCAGAATGAGGATTCCACATTTACTGAGTATTTTCACAAGCCGGAGAGTTTTATAGTTGTGAGGACTGCAATGTCTTGCTTGTAGTTGTTTCTTTTCACATCCATTTTATTCAGAAATTGAAACAAAGCAAAAATGTATGACACTCCATAAAAATAACTATCAAGAATAGATAAAACTCACTACATTAAATGCTGAAAAGCCTGTTATTACCCAAATTATAAGACCTATCAAATTCATTTCCTTTAGGTGCATAAATACCTACAAAGTTGTTAATCACATGAAAACACGTCTTTTCCTGACCATTACAATATAATAATATGAATTTTTCTAGAAATGTAAAAATGCAAGACAAACATTTAAGAACATTGTTAGTTTTAAAGTTCAGTGTTATCTCAGTTAACAAGTCCATGAGCAAGATCAAGTCCAGAAGATCTCATGCTTCTTTTACTCAGCTCCTGCTGAGCTGAGTATAACTTTTGCTATTCAGAGATCAGCTAAGCACACTGTTAATTGTACTAGAGGTGTATAAAGGGCATTAGATTGAAACAGAATGTGACAGGAAAATTAGAGAAGCAATAGGATGGAAACGGCTGCCACCCTATTACACAGAATAGTAGCCTGCTTTGCAAATTTGAGCGGCAGCTAGGAGGAAGTTCAGGACTGTCCAAACATTTTATTTTTACAGTGCTGTAATAATGAGCCAGCACAAGAATGACTGTGGTTGAAAATGGAGTTAGCATGAGGCACTAAGTCAGGCCAGGAATGCACCAAAGTACATCCCTGGAGCCTGTTCACGGCAGCAGCTGCTCGGTGCATGCTGGAGAATTCCCAGCTTTATCCGCAATTGCAGTCAGGGATCGAAGGATCCTTTTTAGCTCACATTTGTATTGCTCTGCTTTTAGAGCCTGGCAGCAACATCAGAAACACCTGAACCCTCCATTACATGAGAGCATGAAATGCAAGGTGCATA
>NW_010178410.1:0-29204 GCF_000695765.1 Mesitornis unicolor | reverse complement strand
GAATAAAGGCAGTGCTTGCATTTAGTGATGGACTCAGTTTTCTCCTTGTTTAATTGTAGAAGGTTTGGTGTTTTGCAGTAAACATGAAGGGGAAAAGCCTGGAAAAGGTGGAGAGGAGAAAAGTAAAAAAAATAAATGCACTGGGATTGAGAAAACTGGATGTGTGGTACCAGGAGGGGGATCCAGAGCTGTGATGCTCCCGTGGGTGCTGGTCGCATGCTTGCTATGGCGTTGCTTTGATACCCATGGTTACAACAAGAGAGGAATATCTGAACCGAGGTGATGGAGGATAAAGAGGAAGAACATGTCGTCCTTTGAGACTGGGGAGGAGGTGCAGATTCATGGGCGCAAAGAGGTGTAGGAAATATAGCCAGTAGAGAAAAACAGGTTTCTTGTTGAAAAGATCTGTATAACTACTGAGCTGGGAGATTTTGCCAAGTAGAATCTGTTTGTTTGTTTGGTTTTTGTTGAGATTGTTTTTTTCCCCCCTCCTTGTAGTATCTTAGGTGAACTGGTGTAACCTGGCTATCAAAAAGTTAAGTCCTTTAAAACCTCCCAGTGAAAGCAGCCAGGCCAGCCCGCTGTCCCGCAGGAGAGCTGCTCCACTGGTGTCCGTCAGGCCAGAGGGTGTGGTGTGGAGCAGAGTCTGCCCTTTTGACCTTCGTGTGTTCCAGAAATAATTTGGGAAATGTGGAAGTTTTCCTTTGTCTTCAGCTCTGTGGTGGTTTGTAAGAGAAGCCAACACATAGCAGTAACAAAAGGAAGCTGTCACATTGATGGCTCTGCACTGAGCGCAAGTGTAAGTGCTCTCTGTCCACAAACAGCTACATCTTGGTGCCGTTCATCTTCTGAATCCATGCTCAGATTTTACTTTGTCTCTTTTGTAGATGCTTGTTTTTGCAATTTGGACAGGTGAAACCAACAAATATGCAATTTGTGTAAACTAAGTGGTCTGTTAAGTGAAAAAAGCTTTAAAGTGCACTGGCTGCAGCTCTGATTTCCACTCCAGCAACTCCAGCACCAGGAAAGGACAGGACATGTGGACGAGTTCTTTATTTTGAAAGCAAGTTTCTTAAGAACAACAGAGTGATTTTTGAAAGGTGTGGATATATATGAATTATGATATTTCTAAAAATATCCCACAAATAAAAAACAACCCAATGACCCAAAACCTCAGTAGCAAAAAAGGGAAAATAACCTGTGAGTGAACTTAGAGGCTGTTATATTACTTTTTTAGAAGTAAGCTGATGATCTGTGTGTCAATATGAACTGTTCCATGAAAGAGATCTACAGCTTGATTATTTTGCTATGTCTTAGTGTTAAAAAACAACCCATCTGAAAAACTTTCCCACTAGATATCCTGATGAAAACCAGAGTAGTGGCAGAGATCCAAAGGAATCAATGGAGATATATCAATTTGCACCTACTACAGGTTTAACTCTAAGAGCTTCAACTCTTAGGACTACTGCTAAACACTGATTTTCTCTGTGGTGTGACATAGCAATGGATACAATCAAATACCTCTTAGCTGAGAAATAGAGCAAAGAAGATGTGGGGAAGAACTGAGCACAAGGACAAATGTGTAAGTGGCTTCTGCATTTGTCATTGGACAATCCTGTGTCACTGAGAGCTGAACTTCGTTTGCTCAGGTATCTCTACAGCTTGTTCTGTGGTAGGAAGGAAACCGTGTGGCACCATGAATGACAGCAGTGATGGCTCTGCTGGGCAGGCCACCAGTGGTTTGTCCTGTAGGCAGCCCTTGACAGTCCTGATGTCTTGAACACAGCTCTAATGCACCAGATAGCATAATGGCTTGAATATTTTTGTCTGAACAAAACCAAATATTCTAAAAGTATTGGCCAAATAAGCTAATATCATCCCACGTAGGATTTGTAAGGAATTCTAGCAATTCTAAAGATAGAGATAACATTCATTGGAGCACTACCAGCTAAAGCAAGCCCAGTTCCTAGTAAGGGAGAGACTTATGTAATCTTGGTGGTGATAAGGACAAGCTGGGAAATGGGTGATAGAGAAACTGTGCAACAGAATAAATTCATACCCTCGCCTTCCATCTAATGTGTTCTTTCTTACATCCATCCTTACAAAAGTGTATTTTTAAACCAGTTATTTCTCTACTAATGGGTCATTGAAGTGGCCTGGGAGGAGGTAAGACTTTTATCATGTAATTATTTTTAATTTGCCAGGAGATGAGGAAAACTTTGAAGAGATGATGCATTCAGGAAGGCTGGAGAGGGACTTTTTACAAGAGCAGGTAGCAATTAGACAAGGGGGAATGGCTTTAAACTGAAAGAGGGTAGATTTAGACTAGATATTAGGAAAAAATTCTTTACTGTGAGGGTGGTGAGACACTGGCACAGGTTGCCCAGGGAAGCTGTGGATGCCCCCTCCCTGGCAGTGTTCAAGGCCAGGTTGGATGGGGCTTTGAGCAGCCTGGGCTGGTGGGAGGTGTCCCTGCCCATGGCAGGGGTTGGACTGGATGAGCTTTAAGGTCCCTTCCAACCCAAACCATGCTGTGATTCTGTTTGGTTTAGTTATCCGTAAGTGTTGAACAAGATTTTCATTCAGAGCTTCGCACTCTCCCATGTTTTGAGGGTTACTGGTGAAATGGGAGTTCAAGAATTCTGTGAAAATAAGAGCAGAGTCAGAGCTGATGGACTGAAGGGAAGTAAAGTCCCACTCCACAGGAAGGTTTTCAAAGACTAAAGCTGCACTTTAACTCATGTGTTACTATTATGTGATGACCACAGACTGGTCTAATCAGAAAAAAGCACAGCCTTAGCCTTACAGGCAGTGAAATCTTCAGCCAGAATGGTGCACATACACACAGATGTCTACTTTACTTTAGGTATGCCAGGATTAGTTGCTAGGTTGTAGCCTCACCATATGGTATATGCTGGGTTTGCTTGAGAAGTAGGAACAGCTTTTTGTATTTTAAAGAGTGCTAATTACTGGCTCTGTTGCTTGGGAGGAAAGAAGGGACTGTCTATAAAATCATAAAGGATGGGAGAAGGTGAATATGGCACAGTTTGCATTTCTTATAACACAAGAACCAAATGCCACCTCCTGATGGGATGATGTCTCTAAGGTAGTGATGGCTCCCAGATTCAAGGCTAATTTGTGGGGGTTGCACTGTGCGCTTGTTTCTTAGGTATTTCCTTAGTTATGTACTCCTGGGCACTGCTGGGTGCCTTCATTACTGTGGCTGCTTTTAAGGTCTGATGAGGCCACACAGAAGATGACCAGCAAAAGAGTTATCAGATGGCTGCTCTTTCCTGTCAGGATGGAGGTGGGGCCACTTTGCATCTCTAGACTGGAAGGAGACGACCATGCGTGAGGTGTGCTGTGGAGCAGCAGACTCAGGTTTCCAAAGGCATCTTTATATACCTCAGATGTTAGTAAGTGAAGTATGTGAAAAAAATAGAGAAATGGACTAATTTCTGCATTATGAAAAAAATATAATGGATAGTTTTATTACAAGAAGCAGGCCCAGGATCTGGAGTGTGTCCAGTAGGAACAACTAATTTTGAACTCAAATTTGAAAAAGTAACACAGGAAGAATGAATCAAATAGTTCTTTCAAGTTATCTCAATACAGCCATGCTTTCATTTACTAGCAGTTTAATGATATTATGCTCATCTTTGCACATTCCTTATGTTAGTTGCTGATTTTGCTTGCTTCCTATTTTGTTGGGCTCTGTAAGGTCATCCAGAATCATCTACATGTATCTAAATGATGGCACGATATTTATTTACTGTCAGTTATTTCTTTGCCAAAATAGAAAATAGCTGTATACTTAAAATAGATCCTTGCATTATGGTCTCTTCAAACTCGAGAAGCTGGGGCCATTAATAGAGCCAAATTAAAGTGCATGTGACTGATAAAATTTAACACATCCAACAGAAGTTGAGTGATAGAACTTGTAGTTTTAATGATAAAACAAACCAATAAATCATTTCAAATGATTCAGATAAACATGTAATAAGAACATCTATTTACTTGCCTAAGCCTTGAGAAAAGTCATTTGTTTGAGCAGAGCAGTGGTTGCTGAGTGCTTTGCTCTACCTTCAGACTGTGATGTATGAACCAGATTCACTGGAAATGCATTGGATGTTGTAAATGTGTCTCCTGGATTTTGACTCTCATCTGGCCTCCCAGACTGCTTGCAAGGATATTCTGATCATTAAATATGGCTATTTCTTCAGATGCTTAAGGGAATCTTAGGTCACCTGGTACTCCTGGTTGTTGGAAAGGAATTCTCTGCCCTCTAGATATCAGTTCCTACGGTGGTGACCACAGTTAAGGCCTGGTACAAAACCCACGTTTGTTCACAGATGTTGCCTCCTAGTAAAAATGTTGTCTCTCTCCTTCCTGATTTCTGTCTTACTTTGTCCAAGTCTAGGTGATCCTGCTCTGGCAGGGGGGTTGGACTGGATGATCTTTAAAGGTCTCTTCCAAATCCTAATATTCTGTGATTCTGATTGTCTGCTCTGGCAGAAGTAATGAACTTCTGTTCCACCATAACAATCAATAAAGGGAAAAAAAAGGGCACAGGATTGCTTTATTTAGGTACGTTATTTAGCCAGAACTTTGGGTGGAATGGAACAACAGAGGGAAAAATCTCTCTGTCTCATCTGTTAGTGACAGACAAAACCACAGCTACAGAGAGAACTTCACATAAACTCACCACTTCAGAATTGCTCAGAGATGCTTCAGGAGTCTCTGTAAACTAATACAAAGCAGAAGACTGATGAGTTTCAGAAATGAAATAATAATTGGTTAGAAAAGGATGCCTTGCGCTGTAGCAAGAAATGTTGCATACTTTCTCAGAGAGGCTTAGAGATTGGCTTCTCTTTCCTGAGGATGCTCTGCTGTTAAAAAGTGCTCTTTCACAGGTGACAAGTGTTAAGCAAGATGTAACATCTCTGTGTTTTCAGCCTTTGGCTGTAATTTTGCTGGACTGCAGTGAGGATGATTGAATTCCCACAAAGGTCCTTCTGCTCAACCACGCTGTGTTTTCCCCAGGTAGGGTCACGCCTGTCACTGCAGCGGGTGTAGGATGCTACCAGTGACAACAAATCCCACAGGCAGTTTGGTAGAGGAGAAGTGATGACTTCAGGATGCCTTCAGGGTTCATATTGACAGGTGAGAGACAGAATTCCAGACTACCATCAAAGGCAGACTGAGTATGTGATTTTGTTATCATCCGTATGGGCACACTGTTCATAGAATCACAGAATGGTTTGGGGTGGAAGGTACCTTAAAGCTCACCCAGTCCAACCCCTGTCATGGGCAGGGATGCCTCCCACCAGACCAGGCTGCTCAATTTTAGTATTGTGTCCATTAGCACAGGAAGATTTGTGTTGAGGATATGACCAGCAGCTTATTCCTGCAGATGAAATTATTGGGATCCTCTGAATTGTGCTGTGCTGGAGGATATACAAAGGACTGTGTGGCAGAAAGAAGTTCAGTTGGCTTTGTCAGGCTGCTCCTGCATTTTTTTTTTAAAACTTGCCTATTTCTGTTGCATCCTATTCTTGACAACATCCCTGAAGTATTTATGACCAAAACTCTTCATGCATAATTACTAATTCTTGAAAAAAACTTTCTTTCTCAAGAGACCTTTAGATGGTTGTCATGATTGACCGCAAAGGCAAGGCAGAAAACTCATTCAGAAATCAAAGAAAAAAGACTTGAAAGAGAAACCTAAAAGGAAAGGAAAAAGTGAGCTTGAATATGCTTTACATAGGCCTATTTCGTTCACATTTTGTTTGTACTAGGTAGCATGAGGAACAGTACTGAATGCTGCAGTGGAGCTCGAGGGAGTTTTAAAATTCTTCCCTTGCATCCCAGAATTGATTGTTTTGTGAAAACATTTACCTCAGGACTCTCTGGGTAGCTCCTAGCTCTTTATCACATCTCTCTTTGTTTTCACATGGGCAACTCTGTTATTCCCAGACTCAGAAAAGCCATCTGACTTTCATTTCCCAGTGCACAAACCAACAACTGAGCTGCTTCAAATTTCAGCCTGTGTGAATATGTAGGAGCTGATTCTTCCTTCTGTCCTGTGCTGCTGTGCTTTTTTACTGGTGTTTGAGCAGATTTTGCTGGAGGGGACAGGATTTTATGAAATTGCAAAGTCTACAGGCAGCAAGAGGCTCTGTCCTGGAGTCCCTCTGCTTAGTCTGTGTGTCTTTCTCCATCCAACCTCCCAACTTATTCTCCTAAACAGTCCAATTGCTTTCATAATATGCACTAGGCAAGATCTATTGATCTGCTGTACTGTTTATTTTTTTTAATTGAAATATTGACTTTTTACAGTAAAATGGCACTTTCTGCCTCCTTTCCATACTTCCCATATCTGGGAAGAGATGAAAGTATCTCTGCCACTTCAGTATGTCTTCCTGTGCTGGGATGAAAACAGACTCAGCCCATATAGTGGTTGCAGGCTGTGCATTCACAGCAGTGAATGCTGGATGAGAAACACTGTGAGTGCCACAGCTCCAGCAAGGGAACGATGGTCACAACGAACAGGAAAGTAGACCTTGCGAGTAGAATGACAGGTGAGACCCTCCAGGGATGATGACCATCAAGGAAAGAGGGCTGTCCCCAGAAAACTCCTCAACTTATAGTGAGTGTGATGTTTATGGTATGGAATACTCCTGTTGGCCAGCTTGGGTCATCTGCACTGGCTTTTGCTCCTCCTAGCTTTTGCACCTGGCTAGCTCAAAACTACTGAAGACTTTGATCACTGTGGCAACCTGCATACCAGTGTTGGCCAAAAACTAAAACAAAGTGTCATATCAACTATGTTCCCACTAAATCAAATGCTGTAGTCTTTTCAAAAATGCATCTTTCTTGAATAGAAAACTGATTCTATGATTCTATCCCAGCAAATCCAGGACACACGTGCACATGGCTAAATAGAAAATGTGCTAAATCACACTGTCTGTCTGACTGAGAGGGCTATGAAATAGCAGTTGCCCTGGAAAGCACCTATCAGAGATTCATTGGATGTCCACATGAATGTACAGAGCCATCTCCTTTACATACTGGTAGGATGTTGAAGAATACCACTGCATTGCCTGCAAGAGATGCCGACTCTGGCTCTACTCTCATTTGCATCAAAGTAACTCCATTGATTTTGTATGGTTTATATTAGATTCACACCACTCAAACTCCTAGGAGGAGTTGTCTTAGGCTACTTATTTCCATGACATAAATTCAAGAAATTAAAAGAAATTCAACTGGACCAGCCAATGTTTGTCACCTATTCAATTTGCATTGCCAAAGCCAGAAATTTCTGCCTTTTTACTGTAGAAGAAACCCCAACAAAACTGTGTGTTTGCTGGAAACCGTAACGTTAAACCTAAGACTTATGTTAGGTCTGTAGATCTCTTCATAGAGGTCCCTGATGAGTTTAAATAAAGTTAGTAAATGCTGAAGTATATCCAGTGAGTCTCTAGGAATCATATACAACTCCTGCCTGGCAGATGGACTGTGTGGAGCTGAAGCAGAACAGGAGTTTAGAAAAGGCAGATGGGCATTAACTGGGAGCCAGTATGACATGAACTCAGCTGGTCAACAGCAGAGAAAATCTAGCCAGAAACTTATCATTTTCTTGTTTTTCATCCTTTCCATGTTAAAGATAGGGTAGAAAATGAGTAAGTAAATGCAGAGAAACTAATGTCTCCCAGAAAATCTTTGTGTGGTTCTATTTATAGTGAACTGAAGATCCAGAAAGCCATGGGTAAATCTGTTTGTCTGAGGGCTCTCGCTGTACTCCATACTACAACCTGATTTGTACAATAAAGTCCAGCACAAGGTGGTACTGTCCTTATAGGGCAGTGCTTGCTGTTTCAACACCTCCTGTAATTTTCTGTTGCAGAGCTAATGGTTTTACTCTCTTATAGAAATTAAAAGATCACTTTGATTGTGGCTTTCAAGTTACTAACAAGTAGGAAATTAATGTTATGCTCAGTTTATGCATGTAACTAGCTACAAGGAAAGTATAAAATAAGCTGAGAATGCATAATAAAATAAATTGATTTTGTTATTTTTTTGAAGTGGTAATTTGAACTTGTGGGCTAAATTTTGTCCTCAGTTCTCACAGAATTCACCTTTCTCCAGTTTAGGGTGGTGTAACTGAGCAGAATTTGGTCACTATGTTTAAACAGAGATAGAAATTACTCATAATGAAGGCATTTCTACACTATTATTCACACTTGTTCCCTTAGCACTGTTGTTGCAGTTGTTGTTTTTTCCTATGGTAACAAACAAACAAATTAACATAAATATTATTTGGTAGGATGTTCTATTTAAAGGTGTTGAGACCATAGAGAGAAAACCATTAATGATGAAAGCTGTGTGAAGATCCACCTCCTGCAGACTCTGTGTCTTTGTGATTTAAGCAACCACTCTAAATTATTCTCAAGGTTTCCAGACCAATTTTGTACAACCTTTAGTTAAAGATCACTTCTAGCAGGCAATCAGTTTTATTAATTGCTTGGGTGGTCATATAAGCCAATGCACTTTTACACTTATGCCATGTAATAACTCTATGGTGACTGTAAAACTGCTGTGCGTTTTATTATATGGTGACATATAGGCAGGAGAGAAGATGTTATGACTGTAGGAGCAGCATATTTCTTGTAGCCTTGAGCAGTTAATGAAACTGATACTCGGGATTTAGAAAGAAAACCCCACCACCAGAGACAAAAATTACAGAATGGTGCTGCTTTTCCTTCCCACCAGTGTTCCTGCAGGGAGATCCGCAGTGCAGCCTGCAATTCCAGTCCATGAGGGATAAAAATAGGAGCCTGGCGCTTCTGGGTTGCAGTGCTTCCTGAAAGCACAGGGCTGCTGGGGGTCTGCGGCGAGCCCCCCATGATGAGCAAGCTGCACCAAGAGGCTGGCACTCTTGCAAGGAAAAGAAATGATGTTGCTCATTAATTTCAGGAGTAAGGATGTTCCTGCAGACACCCTTCACCTCCCTCCTGCCCCGAGCATGGATGGGGACCTGGGGGGATGTCAGGGTGGTGGTGTGTTTGTCTGCATTTCCCCCCGGCTGTGCCTGCCCTGGTGCTGGAGCTGCCTCCTCAGGAGCAAATTGTTGGGTGCGCTCAGTGCAGCTGGCCCTCGCCTGATGTCAGCCCATGTGTACCGGCTATAGATGGGTGAAGTAAAAACAGCCCCTGCTTTCCTGTTTATGCACTCAGGCTTCCTCTGAGAAGTTCCTGAATAAAAACAGCCAGGCCTGACAAAATAGCTTTTCTATTTATTGTGTTGGGAGTGAGCACGGTGATGGTGGAAAGGGGCTGGGTTGACCTAAATCGCCTGCTAGCATTTGTGGGCGGCATGACGTGGGGTGGCTTTGCGGAAAGGGGCTGCTTGTGGCCCAGCTGGTGCCCTGGGTCCAGGGGCAGCCTGTGCCATGCCACACTCCAATGCACTTGCACCTCCCTACATGGGAGACCAGGAAAAAGAAAAAGGTCATTTTACTGGCTTTGTGGCATCCCAGGCTCCTTTCTTCTACCCTGAACAATTCTTCCTCCCAGTCCTAATCTGTTAGGCTGTTAAACCGGGTTTTGGCTGTCTTCCAAGAGCAGTAAAGAAGGAGGAGTATTTTAAAATATGACTAGAGAGACACTTCTATAGATAGGAAGTATGTTAAGTCCTGTATCTTAATAGTCTTTGGGGTCCTGCCTGTGACAACTGTTGCTCCATAGTGCACTATGGGAAACAGGTCTTAAAATATTCATAGAGACATGGACACAGGATAACTGCAGTTGCAAGGGATCTTGGAGGTCATCCGGGCAAAACTCCAGCTCATATCAGGGCTAACGAGGACATGAGGAAATGGAATGAAGCGGCATCAGGGGAAGTTTAGGTTGGACATTAGGAAAAGGTTCTTGCCTGAGGGTGGTCAGATGATGGAACAGGGTCCCCAGGGAAGTGGTCATGGCACCAAACCTGTCAGCATCTGGGTGACACTCTTAGTCATATGGTTTAGTTTCAGGTAGTCCTGCGAGGAGCAGGAAGTTGGACTCCATGATCCTTATGGCTTTCTTCCAACCTGAGATATTCTGTGATCCTGTGATTCTAACTTAAAGCTTGATTTGATTGCTCGGAGTCCAGATGCATTTTGAATACCTCAAGAGATGGAGATGCAAACACCTCTCCAAGCCCCTGTTCCAGATTTTCCCTTGTTACAGCCTGTTAGGGCTGCTTCTTGTCCCTTCCTGTGTTCCTCTGAGAAGGTTGTGAGTCTACATTCTCTAAAGCATCCCTCTAGGTAGTTCAGGACAGCAATTGGACCCCTCCTTAGTCTTCTCCAGGCTAAAAAAACTCACCTCCTTCAGTGTCTCCTCAAACATCAGCTGCTCCAGCCCCCTGACCTTTGCTGGAGATATTCCCAGCTTATCAAAATCTATCTTATATTGGGGAGTTCCCACGTGGGCTCAGCACTCCAGACGGAGCCACACAAATGCCATATAGAGTGTGTGACCTCTTCCCTCAGTCTTCTTGCTACTGTGTTGCTAATGTAGCCAATATATGGCTAGCCTTTGAAGGGTGCACTGCTTGCTTATATTTAAATTGTTGTCTAAGACCAGCTCAGTCCTTTCTTGCAGAGCTGCTGTCCTCAGTCTTTTCTCCTGCATCAGGTTTATTCTTCCCAGGACAACATTTTGCATTTGTCTGTCACATTTTGTGAAGCTCCTGTTGGCCCACTCCTCCAGCCTGCTGAGCCCCCTCTAGCAGCAGCCCTGGTCTCCAGCATATCAGCTGTTCCCCATTCAAACTGATGTCAGGCCATGCCATTGCCAAAGTTGTTGAAGAGGACAGACAATATCAGCCCTGGTACCAATTTGTGAGGAACATTACTCTTAAACAGTCACTACTTCAAAGTGTTGACTGTGGCTCTCTGAGCCCACCAGTCTAACAAGTCTTTCACCCACCTTGGTGATGGCATGATCCCATCTTGCCCATGGTCCATGTCTCCCTAGTTTTCTCTAGGGATGCCTTGGGAGACCATGTCAAAAACCCTTCTAAATTTGAAGCAAAAGACAGATACTGCTCACTGTCCACAAAACTGGTCATTGTATTGTAGAGGGCAATTGGTTTGGCCAGGCACAGTTTGCATTGGTAAATCTATGATTGTTGTTCCCAGTCATCTTCTTCTCCTGAAAATGGCTCCCTTGAGGATTTATCTGTAATCTTCACAGGGACTAAGGTGATGGTGACTATTCTCTAATACCCCTCCTCCTCCATTTTTTTTGAAGTTATATTTGCCTGACTATAATGTTCATCATATACAGGAACTCTAAATTTTTAGTAGTCTGGACTAAAATGTAAATATGAGGGCTAGGACTTAAGGATCCATTGACTATTCCTTAGAATCATCCACATTCATTAAAAACGGCATTTCTGATATTTGTGTGTTCACTGAGATACAACAATATGTAGAAGACAGATATTCTTCCATTTCTTACCTCACCAGGGGCAAGACAGCATAGAGAAGTGGAAAAAGTTGAGAAGAATAATATAGGACCAAATTCATGAGTATATCTGAAAATCAGACTACAGCTGCTTAAAAGTGTATGCCCCAAATGAGGTCTCTAGCTATGAAAGCAGTTAAATGTGTGTTCAAGTTTCAGAGTGTGTGCAGTGCAGCTGATTTAAAATTAAACACTTACTAAGGCTTTTTGCTGGATCAAGACTTTAAAAACATAGGTCTAATTTTATAAATCAAAGCCTTACACCTGCAGGACAGCCAAAAAATCAAAACTCTGCCATTTTAACAGTACCAATAGTATTGAAAGAACTTAATAACAGGTCCATTTTAGTGTGCATAGGCAAGTCAGTAGAGGGTAACAACATGTTCACTCATTTGCAGAAGGTCAGGTGGTCAATTAGAAAAAACAAACTTTTTTGATATATCTGGAGTGAGAAAAAAAGGAAAAAAAATTCTTCTGCCTGTTGTATCTTAGGTTAAAAGTGTGAAAAAACTTCTGCAGTGCTGCCAGTTTTGACAACTCAATTTCAAATGTGTATAAGGCAGCACAGGACATGGTGTCCTCACATGATCAGGTGGCCATCCAGTGGGCCAGAGATAACTGCACAGTTGAGTCAAATCAATTAAAAAGTGAAAAACATTTATAGGGAAAAAAAAATCCTTGTAAATCTTTTCTTTCATCTCGTTGCTGGATTTCACTGTTCATTTGCTGTTGTTCCAGGCATAAGCCATTTGGCTTTCATACACGCCTGGCCCACATTCCTGCGAGAGGTCTGCATTTACTGAGATGAGAGAGTCCATCAAAAGAAAAAGAGAGAGATGTTAAGAGAAAATTCTTGGAAGTTTGGTGACTGGAAAAATGACAGTTCTTGCCAAGGATTTTTCTGAAGACTGGAAAAAACAACAGGACTGGGACCAGCTATCTGTGGGGTAAGGGAGCTTTTAGTGTTGACGTCTTCCATTCCACAGAAAGAGACAGATTCCGATCCATTAATCTGGTGGGGTCAGCAAGGTCTCCAGTTGTTCATAGTGCATCAGCAGACAAAAATATTCTCAAAACTTTTCAATAGGATACTTTTTTGTAAAAGGGAAAAATGGCATGAGCATATGCTGTTTGAGAGCTCCTTCAAACACTTAAAAAATGCCATCTGACAAATAAGTTTATTATGAGCACAGTCTGATATTTATTAAAACCTTAGAAAGTTGAACAAGGTATCATGAGTATAAAGCCGAGAGTTGACAAAGACCTGAAATACTTTCTAGTTGCAACACATGGAGCCACTGAAGCTATTGCTAAATCTTACATGGTATTTATTAGCAAAAATGATAATAAGCTTATAAAGCTAGACAGTGTGTGACAGTAGGATTTAAGGACGAAATTACTAGGAGCTATGGCAAGAAGAGGTTTCTTGACACCTTGGCCTCCTCATTTAATGGAGACTATAAGATTTCACCTCTCTGCAGGTAGAGAAGAGCCCTTACATGAGTGTCAAAAAAAAAGAAGACAGTGGCCTTGCACGGACGATTGAGCCCCACAATGCAAAATGGATGATTTCTCTTCTATGCCAGAAAGGAGGAACTGTAAGGAGCTCTGTTGGTCTCCTGTGTTCAAATGTTATGAATCAGGCTCTCTGAAATCATCAGTAATCCAGACTACTGTTGCCATTTAGTCTTCTGAGCTTTCAGAGTATTTTCAAGCTTCTGGCAGTAGTTACAAGGTTTGGATAATTTCAGTGAGGTTTTCGTGCATTCACAGTATTCATCGTATTTTAGGAGCTATGGTAGCTTAGAGGGAAAACACCAAATATTGCAGTATTTCTGTGGAAAGTGTGTCAGTTGGCGTAACTGGGTGCTGTCAGTTTCAAGTAGCTCAGGACCATCACCAAGATGCTCTTTGCCATTAATATCACAGTGCAGGTGATAATTAATTTTGCTCATAGGTTCTGTCAGTTAAGCAAATATTTATTCACACTGAAAGGTGTTTTACTGGCAGAGAGCTCCAAATTCAGACTAATATCAATTTTCCATCATTTTTAGCAAGTTTTGTGTAACTGTTTCCTCAGAACCACATTTATTCCTTGAGAAAGTCACATATGCACAGCTTCAACAAAGCACCAGATATCTTACAGACAGGACTCCAGAAGGTGCCTGCTAATCTTTTCCTGTTATTTTCTTGATCCTACAGTGTCTTGTACTGCTGAGGAAACGAGACAGTGAGCCAAAGCCAGCTCCCCAGAGAGCTGCCAGAAAAGATGCTCTGTCCCGAGACTGTGAAGATGATTTTTCATTTCCTGCTACTGTTAAAAAATGATATCTTGGCACAGACTTCTTTTTGGGCCTTCCCTATTTGATGCAATGATCACAACATGAACAAGTCAGGCATGTACAATAAAGTGCGGATAATTGTGTGGGCTTACTGTATAGAATCATAGAAATATTTGGTTGGAAAAGACCTTTAAGATCATCAAGTCCAACCATAACCTGTCCACCACTAAACCATGTCCCTAAGCACCTCATCTACCCATCTTTTAAGCACCTCCATTGATGGTGACCCAACCACTTCCCTGGATGGCCTGGTCAACCCTTTCAGTGAAGAAATTTTTTACTGCATGTGTATGTATGCAATATATGCAGCATGGCAGGCTTAGCTTTGACTGTGCTGCACTTGTCTTGCAGTTTGTGTGGCCTCTGTGGTGTGGAAAGCAATGAGGGACATCTGAGAACTAAGTTGTTTGCCACAGAATCTCAGATTCACACAGTCACAGAATGGCTGAGCTTGGATGCGAGCCCTGGAGATCACCTCGTCCAACTCCTCTGCTCAGAGCAGGGTCATCTAGAGCAGGCTGCCCGGGACTCTGTCCAGTTGGGGTTTGAGTGTCTCCAAGAATGGAGACTCCATAACCACTCTGGGCAAATATTTGACCATTCTTACAGTAAAACCTTTTTTTCTCACATTTAAGTGAAATTTCCATTGCCCCTGTACTTTCACTGGATATCCCTTAGAAAAACCTGGCTCCATTTTCTTTACCTCCCCTTCCTATCAGGTGTTTATATACATTGATAAGCTTCCCTGAGTCTTCCCTTTTCTAGGCTAAACAGTCCCAGCTCACCCATCCTCTCTTTGTATGACAGATGCTCCTGTATCTTAATCATCTTTGTTGTCCTACGCTGGAGTCACTCCAGTATGTAAGGAACTTTACTGTACTGGTAGCCCAGATCTGGATCCAGGTTGTTCTGGGGCCTTCGATTATCCTACCCACTCCCCACGCCTCTGTCACCTACGGGACTTCGCATTTCTCTTTGTTGAACTTCATGAGACTCCCGTTGGTCCATTTCTCCACCCTGTCAAGGTCCCTCTGAATGGCAGCACACTCATCTCTTTCAAGTTTTATATTGCCTGCAAACTTACTGAGGATGCATTCTGTCCCATTACACAGGTCATTAATGTAGTTACTAAAAAGTACTGGGATCAGAACCAACCTTTGAGGTACTCCACTAGTGACTTACCCTCCATCTGAACTCCATGCCACTGATCACAAACCTTTGAGTGTGGCAGTTTAGCCAGTTATTCATCACTACCCTCTTATCTAGCCTATACTTCAGTTTGTGAATGAAGATGTTATGTGAGACAGTGTTGAAACCCTTTCTAAAATCAAGATAAACAACATCCACTGCTTTCTGTTCATCCACCAAGCTACTCATTTCATCATACAAGGCTATCAGGTTGGTCAGGCACATTTTCCCATTTATAAATTCATGCTGACTACTTCCACCTTCTTCTCCTTTATGTTTGTAAATAGCTTCCAGAAGGATTTGATCCTTCACATTCCCATGGACTGAGGTGAGGCTGACTGGCCTGTAGTTTCACAGATCCTCCTTCTTGTCCTTCTTGAAGATAGATTCTGCTGATTGTCATGACCTTTCAAAAATAATTGGGAATGGCCTTGCAATGACATTGGCCAGTTCTCTCAGCACTTGTGGGTGTGTCCTGTCAAGTCTCATGGGCTTGTTTATATCCAGTTTGCCTAAATGTTCCCTAACCAGGTCCTTCTCTACCTAGGATAAGTCTCCCTTGCTCCAGACTTTCCCTCTGGTCTCAGAGTCTGGGATTGCTGAAGACTGCTCTTACCAGTAAAGACCAAGGTGAAGAAGTCACTGAGAACCTCCCTGTACTTCGTCTCCAAGTCTCCTGCCCCTTCAGCAACAGGCCCACACTTTACCAAGTCTTTCTTTAGCTGCTGATATACCTGTAGAGGCCTTTCTTGTCACCCTTTATAATCTCTCCTGAGATTTAACTTCTGGTGGTCTTTTTCTTCCAAGATCCCTTTCCTGCACACTTGGTGTCTCTGTAATCCTCCCAGCTCACCCACCACTGCTTTCACCTCTTGTATGCTTATGCACAGTGACAACTCATGTCTCCACCCCTCCCTTCTACTTCCCTGTGGCTTGACAGACAGATAGCATAGACCCTGCTGGGATTGCTCAACTGAAGATGTAAATGTCTTATAAGGCTGTCTTATAAGGCATCTATCTTTAGATGACTACCACACACTGCAGCAGCAGAAGTTGCAGCTAGCAACTGAGTTTTGAGGTCTTAAGTAAAATGGCTGCAGTTCCCATCAGTGGCTAAGCACTGGATTTTGTTTTCACTAGGTCAAAGTCAGAATTTGAATTGCTTTGTAAAGGATGCTCTTTTCCCAAGCTGAGAGCCTGAATTCCAGATACAAGCCCCAAACACATTCTCAGAATTTGGCAATAAACACCCTTGGGAAAGATGGGTACAATGGACCAGTGAGACAGCTGTAGCTGTGGCAGAGATATCAAACAAATCTGGCATGCAAACGACATGAAGAGGGTGAATATTCCAAAGGCAATACTGATGCTGTTGCTGCTCGTTGTCTTTTGATACATCTTTGTTAAACTTTGAATAGCCTGTGATTTTGCTGGCAGTGATGTCTTGTCCTATTAGAACAAGAGGAACATATCCTATATTGGTGCTGTTCATGTTTTGGAAAGTCTCCGATTTTTCCTTCATCAGCTTCCTTCAGAAACAGGAGGCTATGCAACAAATCAAATAGCAGTTATGACATTATTAGTCTATTACTGTGCTTGTTGATTCTGGAATTGTTACTAATTAGGTCATTATTGTAAGTATTTCTACAAAGCTGTGCAAAACCTAACTCATTTGACTCCAAAGAAGCAATCAGAACAATAGATGAGTTAATAACTTCTATCATATTAGTCTGGGAAAAGTTGTCATTTTAACGCAGGTGAAGAGGCTGCAGATACAAAACAGACCAATCAGATATATGGGCAAGGCAGTCTAGAGAAAAGCATGAAATAATAATAAAATATTAAATAATAATAATAAAGCATGACAGTCAGGGCACAGGTGACTTCATTCACATGTCTGTAGCTCATCTCTCGAGTTGCCTGAGTGCCGTGGCACCCTCTACGGCATCCAGGTAGAAAGAAGGGCAGGGACTCTCAGGTGGCCCCACAGACTCCGCTGGCTGGTTGCCAAAGTGGCTTCTGGGCCCGAGAGATCTGCAGCTCCTGCTGCCACTTCAATTGCTGCCATCTAGTGTCACCTTGTGGGAGGACCAACAGCAAAGGTTGTGTCTGTTTTCACTATGAGGAGGTCAGAAGATGCTCACCTTTTGCCTTGAGAAGTAAATTGACTAGAAAGTGCTATTTCAGCCGTGGGACAGCCAAACTTCACACAGCTCTTATCTCTGTTTTACTTTAGAAAGGCTGGAGCAGTTGTCCAGAAGCCTTGGGCTGTAGCCACTCTTTTTCCCTAAAAGCATTTTAATTCACATTGTCTATCTCCCATGAAAGTGCCCTCAGTAACAGGACAAGCACTTTCTGCTCCTAACCAATCTCCGATGCTTTTCCTACCACACTCCATCACATCTTTGCCACTTCTAGAGATGCTCTCACAGCGACTTGGATTGTCGTCTTGGTTCTCCTTTGTGCCAGTGATTTGGATCATGGCTAATATGAGTGTTTTTGCAAGGTTCCTGAGATGGCCAGGACTCCTGGTGTCCTCTTTCTCCTAGGGTGCTCCAGAACTGGGGCAGGATCAATCTAGTTCTTGGAGTACTGACAGGGCAATTAATGTGCTCACTCTGGGAATCCAGTTACCAATGACATGCAGGAACATGTCATAATGAAGGAGTTCTCTGAAACAATTGAATGAGATTCTGTACATGTTCTTATCATCTTAAGAAACAGCCCACTCACTTGATAATAGTATTTTTTTTCCATTAGAATGAGGTTTTCAAAGACTATTTCTCTTACCTGACTACCGTGTTCCTAGCTGATGAATGCTCACTTACAGGAAAATCCGTAGGGTTTTGCTAACGGGTACAGTGGGGTTCTAGGGCAGCATCGTGGCTCTTCAGGCATTACTTCTTTGACTGGAAATTTTTAGGAACAAGGATCCCGTGTGTGCACTATATATATCTATATATATATTGTCTAAGATATTAGAAGAACTATGCAAGCCCAAGTAAATATGGGAATGTTATGTTGAAAATCTCAGTTATTTCTAATTGATGAAAATACTCTGGTGTTTATACAAAGCCACGCAGTGACTCACAATGAAATGAAGTCAGCAAAATACCAGACGTTTTTACATCCAAAACAGAGACAAGTGCCATATGTTCATAAAATACTTTTCTCCTTAGTAAATGTTTATGAAGAAAATGAGTGGATATTTTCCAAAAAGAGAAACTTGTGTAATATTATTTTCAGATAACAGAAGTATTTTTCCTTTAATATTTTTTCTTTTCATTTACTTACTTTCATTGTAGATCAGATGACACATGAAGGTATCTGCTATAACATGCATAGATATATCTTTATTGTGCCTTGGTGCCTGGCTACCAATACAGCAAAAAAAATGGGAAAACACTTTTCCTGCAGACCAGAAACCCCCAACTGTTACTGTCTGCTTGGTCCAGGATCTGTAACCTGTAGCTGGACTGAGCTATGCCTGGTAGATGTTGAGCCTGGTGGAACCTAATGTGGAAGATACTTCTCACCTCAAAGCTTGGTCTTGAAAGGTGCTAAGTTCAAAGGGAACTGAGCCCTCAAAGAAATGGTAAGAGGTACTGTTTGTTCTTTGATGATGTGGGAACTGCATAGAAGCAAATTTAGCCCGGGTACTAAATATTCTGTTACTGAGCTTTTCTGCTCTAACTGGAATAAGTTTTTATGCTTCAATGGCTTATAGATCTTTTAGTAATGAGGATGCTAAGCTGTTGACTGACGTTGAAAATATGAACCATATGATATATCTGGTATATGATACAGCACATCAGATACTATAGGTCAGGAGCAAGTGTTTGCTTTCTTTTACAATATAAGACTAAGGAATAGTTAAATGAAACTAGTAGGGACAGTTTCAAAGGAAAGAAGAGGAGATGGTTTCATTGATAAACACAGTTAAACTGTGGAACTCCTTGCTGAAAAATACCACAGCTGTTAAAGGTTTACATGGGTTCAAACACAATTGAGCATATTCATGGGAGAAAAAGATCTACCAAGATCCATTAAATAGATGGACATGTTTCCAGTCAAGGAAGTCACAGCTTCAGGTTGCTGAGGTCTAGATAATATGAATCCTTGTTCCATGCTTGCCTTGTTCCTATACTTTTCCCTAGGCATCAGTTGCTGGAGGCAGGACAATAGACTGGGTTGGCCTGTGGTGTGAATCAGTATATCTGTTCTTAGATAGTATAGCTACATATCCGAATTTTGTCTTCCTGCCAATAAGGATGAAAAAAGGAGCTCTCACATTCAATTCTGAGCCATTCTCAGTAGCCTGGAGTGGATTCCAGGTAGCAGGAGAGATGCAGAATGTGAAGAATGCAATATGATTGTGCAACAGGAGTGCAGTGTGATAGCCATCCTGGGCAATGAAACAATGGGAACCAGCAACATTTTTATTGCATCTAACTAGGAGAATTTGACTGAGTTGAATCATTTGACTGAGTTGTAGACCTTTGGGTTCTGCAATAATACATTGCCTATTCTTGCATGCCAGAAGAAAGCCACAGAAAAAAAAAGTATCCATCTGGGTTCATCCAGATTCATTGCTGACTTCCTGGTGCCTAGCTTCACAACCAGCTGTTGTAGCTAATCATATTATTAACATTTTTATTTGTTTTGATGGTACATCAACCACCCACTAAGCTTGTTTCTCTTCTTTGCCTCGACTATATCTTTGACATTTGCAATGTGCCAGTTTTCCTATGTCACTGTTCATTTGAGCCAATATAAAGCATCCTCAGTTATTTTCTTGATTCCATTTAAATTTTGTGTGAGGGTGAGGTGTGGGTTTAATACCCTTTCCTATTACACTGGAGAATTTGCTGTCCTGGAACCTCCACACAAAATCACACCTAATATTCAGAGCTCCTCCTTTAGCTGATAAAGGGGCATGAAGAGTGCCTTGTGGGCTGTCCTATACTAATTGTCTGACTATTTACCATGGTCTTGGTTGTAGTTCTGGCACCCACAATCCATGTTTTGTTTGCAAACAGGTTATTCTTAATCAGATGAGAAGGCATACAATCTTCCTATATCTTCGTTTCACAGACTTGAGGGACCATGTCTGCAATCAGTAGATCTGTCAGGTTTTTATTCCTTTTGTAAATTTTTATGCTGAAAATTAGTTTTCATGTTTGTGAGACACATGAAAAGACAATATTTGTCTATCCCCTTTTGTTAGGTAGAGCTGATGATAAGCCATTCACAGTCGGCTGACTTTCTATCTACCAATCTATCTACCTTGATATGAATCCAGCGTTCAATGACAGTGCTGGCATTCATATTTCTGGGTCTCAAACTTCAAATGGTGATCCCCAGTCTTTGCTGGTCTAGACCTAGATCTATTCTGGACCTGTTTTTGAGACTACTATGTTGGTACTTCAGATCCAGAGGTTCTTTACCTCTTGCAGCTCCTCAAGGTTGTTGTGTGCCCCATTGCCCCTGGGTTGCTGGAGTAGGACAGACCCAGAAGGTTGCTCATCCTTGCTGCTGGATGAAGGTCTCCGTTCCAAGGACTGCTTCAGCTTTTCCTTCCCTGTTGATCACAATCCTCTTTACAATCAGCCTGCAACCTTGTTGAGTGTGCACTGCAGGAAGCAAGGGCTATTTCCTCTTCTGGCAGTTTTCCTTTTGGTCTGTCTTTCCGAATGAATTTATAGAAATCTTTAATTGGTGTATTCCCAAAATGCAGAATAGTTCACTATTGCAGGCTTTGAATGTCATCTGTTTGACTTATGGGTTTTCTTGCGACGCTAATGGAATGGTTTCTGGCATCCTTTTAGCATATGCACCTTTTTAAAGCTTGATTTTCATAGAAGTAATTTTATTAATTGTAGTTTTTACTATTTTTGCTTGTAGTTGTGCTGTTATCCTGTTGTATCCATACCACACATGCTCACTTAGGACTGCATGCACATAGAGAGCTATAATCATTTGCTGTTCTTGTAGCTTGTTCTGAATGCCAAGTATTATCTTAAATTCCCAAATTTGTCACCATGAGCAATTCCACATGCAGCTTTTTAGTGGGCTCAGAGAGAGCAGGAACTGCTGTTTCAGCATGTCACAGCACATGAACTATTCTTCAGTAGGTGTTTCTGCACAAGCTCTTACCTTGTGGAATACAAAAAGTAACCCAAGAGTGTTTACTCTGTGTAGCCAAAAACAGCCTTTGCATGCCCCATGGTGTGGCTGCCATGGTGTCACTTAAGCAATGTCTGGGTGTGCTCCCTTGCAGAGCCTCCTGAAAAAGTAAGACCTCTAAAGCAATTTATTAAGCTGTCTACAGACTCATTTCGTCTCCTGTCTAGCTAGGATAACAAGTACCACCTCACTTTGAAGAAGGCTCCTTACTGAGGCTTCATTTCAAACACAAGGGAAATAGGACAAGCCAGGCTGAGGAACAAAAATCCTGTGCGCTACCTGAAAACATTCAGCAGTAATTGCCACCTGCATTTAACATGGAAGAAAGAGCTTTTCTATCCTAAGATAACCCCATGGTACCCACACTATGCACATGCAGCTCCTCCTACTTCGTCTGGACCTCAGTTAAGGGCACTGGTGAGGTCCAAGTCACCAAGTAAAGTGGAGTTAGTGAGTCTACCAGGCTCCGTGACAGGGCTTAGAACTGGCCTTGCTCCATACATTTGTACTTTCTTGCTATACATTTGCAGAATCTTGTGGTAAAAGCAAATGAAACACAATGGCGTGGAGAGAAATAGAAGCTGTTATCACAAGGATTCTGCAAACCCTGTTTGAATTCACTGTGTAGTATCCGAATAGAAAGGCCAGGTGCAACTAAAATGAATATAAGAAAGGAAAATGTTCCCCGACTTGTTTTCAATCTGGTATCTGCCTTCCTGCCTTTGGTATGGGAATTTGTGGTGCTGTAGTGTTGGGAAATAAGCAGATCTAGCTGGAAGAAACAGATCTGCTTCTCTAGTCTCACAGCACAGCAACACTCAAATAAACACAAAATGTCCCTGGGAAGAGCTCTCCTGAAGCTACTGCCAAGTGACAGACGGATGAGTTGAAAGGTTGCAGTGAGGGAGAGGAACAGAAGGGCATGTTCATTAGTGCAGAATACAAGGAGAAGAGCAGGGAGAGTGAGTCCTTGAGGAGGCAGAAGGAAGACCTGATATTTTCTCAACAGTTGAGTACTGCCATTGGGAAATATGGTGGTAGGGTAATGGGATGCTTTTGTGGTTTTTTGTTGGTTTTTTTTTTTTGGTTGTTGTTGTTCTGTTGTTTTTTGGGTTTGGTTTTGTTTTGTTTTTGGTTTTTTTTTTTCCCCTAGTTAGAGAAATTTCACAGAAACTTGGTAGAGAAGTGAGTACCCAGAACTGGCAGGTGTCTGTAAGCCCATATAATGCTTTCACTGCATGTTGTACTGAGAGAAGGAGGAATTTTAAAAGCCTGCCACATTACGCCATCCTTTCTATGTGTCTTGTGCTTGCTGTAGAGATGAGGCAGGACCAGGTACCTCACTGGATCTCATACAGCATTGGGGCTTTTTCTGTGGTAATTGTTGCTATTTCCCATTATTAGTAAAGCAATTTTAAGTCCTAGTCCCACACTAGAACATAACTATAAGAAGGGCATGCAAAGTAACTGAAAGTAACTCTCTTATTAATTTCAGAGCATACTAGGGTGAGGCCAGGTGCTGTGCTGCAGGTAGCGTTCCTGGATGACAGTCAATGAGAAATCAGCCTTGGAGGTTTTATCTAAAATTGCAATATGACAACAAGCAAAAGATTATTTCTCTTCTTTAAAGAGATTGTGAAAGAGAAAGAGGCTTCTTTTCACTTCCACTGCTAATTTTGTATTCAGCTAACTAGCTAAGTGTGTTCAGTTCTCATTTTCTGTGAGTACCATATTGTCCTGAAAAGCAAGACATCCTTATGCTGCAGGTCCAAGGCTTGCAGCGCAGTAACGTGCTTGGCTAAATGCAGATACTGTAATCCTCTCTGAGTATTAGAGATCTTGGACTGCTCCAGGTCATGGAAAGTCTGTTATTTTAAATGTAAGCAAACCCAGATGGTCTGGATGTGTCACCGCAGCCAGCATGGGCTCTGAAACTACTTGTTCTCTTCCTAAGGTAGGGTCTACACATCTCCTCTTCCTCCTGCCTCCTGTTACTAGTCCCATCCTCTGATCTGCTTCTTCCAAGGGCTTCTGATGAAGACATCAGGAGGCAACCATGTTCCTGTTCCTGTAGAGTCTACCTAGGGGTTATATTCCCCGACTTGATGCTTTGGATGCTTTGTCATGTTCCGAATATTTTCTGTGTTTTAAATGGGCCACACAAGGACCTTATCACAAGTTAACAGCAGTGCTCCGTATTTACTGTTACAGCACGTACCCACTCTGTCTGGAGCATGCAAGCAGAGGAGGCAGAAGCTCGCACAGGACCTCCATGGTCTAGAAATGACTTTAACTGTTCAATTGATCTACACCAATCTGTAAGAATTTGTGAACTTGTGACAAAACTCTGATTTTTTGGTTCTGGAGGTTAAACATTCAATACCTCTGAAGACACTGGATGACCAATATATGTTTTCTGACATTCGCTTTTCCCTAATATTTTTTTCCCCAGATATAAATCTACTCTGTTACTACATATAGATATTTTACTGGAATCTCAAAGGTGAGAAATAAAAGGTCATTGAGATTTGTGTCTGTGGTTGAGCTGGAGGAAGTGGAAGGAAATTTTGCTCAAAGAAAATAGAGTGAAGAAGGCACTCTACTTTTTCAGTAGTTCTTGACCAAATTCAGAAAGTTTCCTTTAACCCAAAATGTGTCCATGATTTCACAGTAGTTTCCTTCTGCATTACTGAAGGTCATTTTCTCAGTCACAACATTAAATGAATAAAGTGGCTCGTTGAGAGAGAAGACAGATGTGATCTGCAAGCGCTGAAGAATCTCAATGGACACCAACAGATTTTACTGATATTGTGAGGGGAGTTTTGGAAGTTTGCCTCTACAATAAAGTCTTGCCCAAACACCATGATGCTGTTTAACACCAGAAAAGATTCATGGCTACAAAATTCTTAGGGACCCACAGTGAGTTACACACAATAGAAACCTCAATACAAGATGTCCTAGGCTAAAAGTCTTGCACAACAGACCTGTAAGTGCAAGGGTGGGTTGTGAGCAAGTATTGTTGCTAATACAAAAACATGGTGTGTTGCAATGGCAGGAACAGGTGCTTCCAAATAAATTTCATCTCCTATCAAAAAGTAATTTGTTATGATGCAAATAGCTGATAGATTTCAGATGGCATTAATATACAACTGAAGACATATGGTTTTAAAAGTAAAATACAGCTGCATGCCATCAGAAATTAGACACAGTTCCCCGTGTAAATGGATCAAATCACACAGCATCAGCATGGAGCTGAGGCACAAGACTGAGTTGAGAGTGGTATGAAATTCTGCAAACTTCCAGGTCTCTGCTTATGAATAAAAGATTAAAAACTGCTCACCAAGCAAAGATAGCCATTATGTTGAAAATTTTAGCAGCAATTTGATTGCTTGCAATCATGGAGAGCACATAGAGCTATAAGATATTATATTATTCTACGCATCTGAGACACTTTACTTAGATACAGACTACTTAAACTCTTCAGGGGTTAAGAGAACACTGAGAAGACTTACCTTTTGAAAAAAGTAATACCTGGCCTAGAAAACTTGAAAATGTTAAAAAGAGATTAAACATTTCAATGGTATATTCACTAAAATGTTTGTTTAAAGCTCATTTTAATTTTAAACCCTTTTATCCTAGCAAAGATTTACTTACACATCTGAAATCAAGTATATAGACATTTACTTAGGAAGTGCATAGCTCCTTCTGGCTTTTGGAATCATCCTCTGTACCAGTCCTGTCCTATGGCATTTTCCATGCAAATGTAGGCCAAGGGGCTTGGATTTCAGAACTTGTTGCCACTGAACAAAGCGAGAAAAATCCAGACAAATACAAAATCTCTAAATGCCCAATCATAAAGCTCCTATATGTCCATCTCATGCCAGAGCTTCCTCTGTGAAATGCTTCCACAGAAAGACAAGGAGTATTATCTCCTTCAAGGTTGACTGTGGATTAAGGAGCCTTACCTCATCCCAAAACCTGGCTCTGTAGGGGAGGCAAAGGTTTCTGGCTGAATAAAACTCTTTTGCTCCTAGTTGGAGAGCTGACTGTCCTTTCTAACTCAGACTGAGATCGAAATATCAAATACTTACCTGATCCTTTTGCATCACCTTGTTAGATACTTGAGTCCTAGGAGCAGACTGCATCAAAAACCTTAGAGTTCAGGGGAATCAAACTCCACAATGACTTGATTTCATGCCCTTTGATTCCCCTGAGATAGGTTATGCTGGCAGCGTGCTTACCTCCTGGTTCAAGTCTGTTGGATGTAGAAGTGTACTTGAGGCAGGAGCTGGACTTCTTCAACTCATCCTACTCTGACTACAGATGCTCAGGTGGGTGTGAGTTCTGATGACGAATTGAAGCTTTGAGCACACTGAGCATAATTTTAAACAAAAACAAATCTTTAAAGGATGTTTCGCAAACATGACAAGAAAACAAATTTCAATTCATTTCACATGTTCATTCAGGAGATGACTTGATAACAAAAGAATATCATGAGGGGAAGGGAGTGGCCTGGCAGAGAAATCACCTCTGCAATGTTTGTATCAAAATTTTGGCATGATGTCTGAACAGAAGTCTCTTACAGTGAAATATATCGTATGCTGCCTGGCACTGTGTTCCTTTTTGCTGGGCAAAAAGTGGTTCCATAGAAGGGCCATGAAGATGATCAGGGGCTAGAGCACCTCTGCTATGGAGACAGGCTGAGAGAGTTGGGGTTGTTCAGCCTGGAGAAGAGGAGGCTCTGGGGGGACCCCACAGCAGCCTTCCAGTACCTGAAGAGGTCCTACAGGAAAGCTAAGGAGAGACTTTTTACAAGGGCATGGAAAGATAGGACAAGGGGGAATGGTTTCAAACTGGAAGAGGGTAGATTTAGACTAGATATTAGTAAGAAATTCTTCACTGTGAGGGTGGTGAGACACTGGCACAGGTTGCCCAGAGAAGCTGTGGATGCCCCCTCCCCGGTCAGGTTGGACGGGGCTTTGAGCAGCCTGGGCTGGTGGGAGGTGTCCCTGCCCATGGCAGGGGTTGGAAATCTATCTTTTTAAGGTCACTTCTAACCAAAACCTTTCTATGATTCTATGAAAATAAATGTAAAAAGGGAAGGCCAGATTTCACCTGAAAACACTTCCCTTGTAAAGTAACCCAACCTAAGCAAACAGCCTTGGTGGGATCTGACCCAAAGCCTCCAGAAACCAGTGGCAGGCTGAGAGCTCGCTGCTATGCCCAGCTCCAGGAATGATGCAGCCAGGAGCCCATGCCTGCAGTTACCTGCTCAGGTGTCACCTGCTGCAGCAGGGCTGGTCCCTCTACAGGGAGATCAGCTGACAGGTGTTTACTGTCTTGCTGTGGTACAAGCTCCAACAAGCCTCCGACACTAATGGCTTTTCATGGCCAGAGTTCAAATATACAAAAGGAAGCACACTCCATGCATTCAAACTCTCTCTGCCCTTTAATCAACATCTTTCTATTACTCCTTTTCCTTATTTAACCCTTTTTAATTTAGCATGTAAAACAATTACAACTTCTTCCCTACTTTAGTGTAGAGAGATGTGTTTCTGCTAATTACAGCCCCCCAATATATTAAGAAAGATTGTATGTAATCTTTTCAATGCCTGGAAACATCCTTTAGCTTGGGAATGGAATTTCAGCTGTGACCCTGCATGTGCCAGAAACACTGTCACACGAGTTCTGCATTTGAAAAATGGTTAAACTACTGGAAAGTTTACTTTGCACTGGAAAAGTGTTGGATTACTCCTAATATTAGGGGTCTAGTCTTCTTTACAGTGTGACCACTTTGCTAGTAAAAAGGGGGTTTAGAAGAAATGGAAATTACATCCTTAAGCAGGATTGCCAACTCTCACGCTATTATTATGAGTCTCACAGTATTGCGCTTGAAGTCCTAACTCCTCAGGGCAGGTGCCTGGGTGAACGTCTAAGCTTTCTTTTTCCTTTTCCATTTTTTTTCCTTTTTTTTTCATTTCAAACGGTTATTTCTAGCTCCTAAATTTATAAAGAAAAATCTTCAAAACATCAGCTTGATCCAGCAGGAACAAGAGGCAAAGAAAAGCATGTAAGAAAAATAATAATAAAACTAAGATTTTTGAACTAAACTTATGAACTAAGGCCATTTCCGGAAGGTGGCTATGGACTGACTATATCAAGAGACAGAACACTCTACCAAGCTTCTTAAGACAAAGAGTCGTGAGTTTATTCACTGTTATTACCATGTGTACCTGTTTTAATCTCCTTCATCTCAGTCCTTCACTGGGTTCTCAGGATGGTGACCCTGGCCAGATCTTTGGGTTGATACTATAATAAAAGTTATGTGTGGAGCTTGGTAACACCACCTATAATTAAGGTTTCCTAACCCTCTGTATTTTAAGATCCTGGTTTTGGTTGCATATAATTTACCAGATTAACTATTTAGACTGAAATTACTCAGGTGCTTGCCTGCGATGGGATCATCTGAGCAAAGTTTCATCTGTGGTGTTCAGCTGCTGCCCAGAACAGGTCTAAGAGAAAAGGCTCATGTGAAAGCAGTTTCCACAAAAACAGTTGCATTGTTTTCACTGAAAATTGCCAATGTTCGCCTGTTTTGCACCAGTCTGGGGCTTTGTCAGGAACTGTGTACTGCTGCCGGGGCTGTGCCTTATGATATGCCTGAGAAAATTTGCTCAAATTTGGCTCAGTTTGGAGCCCTTGCAAATCACAAGGTCACAGATGTTTGCCTAACCTTCAGCTAAAAACCTCTGCTGCTATTCTGCTGCCTCCTAAGGTAGCCTGTCCCAGTACATTTTTGTTCAAGTGAAAGGAGCTTTCCTAATATCCAGCTAAAATCTTCCTTGCTGTAAAGTAAGCTAAATTCTTGTACCACAGTGAGTGGACATAAAGAACAACTGATCGCTGTCCTCTTCAAAATAACCTTTTATGTATTGGAAGACTGTTATCCTGTCCCTGCTCAGTCTTCTCTTTCCTAGACTAAACAAACACCATTCCTTCAACCTTTCCTCATAGCTCCAGCTTTCTAAACCTCTTATCGTTCTTGTTACTCCCCCTCTGGCTGCTATAGTATATCTACATCTTTTTTTTTTTACTGTGCAGTGCCCCAAACTGGACAATATAGCAGTAAAGCAGAATAATTACCCCTCCTGCATCACATACAGAATTCCTTCCAAGATGACCCAGAATGAAATCAGCTTTTCTTTTGTACCAATATCATATTATAATTGCATATTTGATTTGTACTGCACTTCCTACTGGTGTTGCCTGTTCATTTAGCCTTAGTTGTACTAGCATTTTAGTAGCATTTCAACATTTACTTCTCCTTCCTAAGCATAGGGCTTTCCATTTGTCTTCACTGAATTTCATTTGGTTAATTTTAGACAATGCCTCCAATTTATCAAGGTCATTTTGAATTCTTATCCAAACCTCTTAAAAGCTTTCAGCTCCCTCCAGCTTGTCATCATCTGCAAATTCTACATGTTTTCTCTCTTTTCCATTATCCAAATCATTAACAAAAATATCAGATAGACTAAACATTACAGAACCTGGTAGGACCACACTTGAAATGCCTTCCCAGCATAATATCAAGTAGCAAAATTACTTTTTACCCTCCCTTGATGAATGCGTGACCTCACATATTTACATGCTCCTGTTTTCAGTAGCGACAAGAATACCAAAAGTAGAGAACAGGAGGCAAAAATCCTGGCCAAGGCATCCACCTGTCTGCTATTGCCATGAGATTTGTGGTTGTATAGTAAGCCTTCCCAGAAAGAGAAGTGGGACGCTATGGTGGCAATGGAGGGGGGGAGCTTCTTGGAGCTGCTGGTGTCAGCTCAACACCAGGGGCCAAAGGGGTGGTGGAGCTGTAGTCCCAGCCTGCTGAGGACTCCAGAATGTGTTTAAGAATGGGAAGGGTTGTATGGCTAGCTGGGCAGGTTATTGCACAGTAAAAAATAATTATATATATATA
>NW_010178409.1:6173-29675 GCF_000695765.1 Mesitornis unicolor | reverse complement strand
CCTGGAGCCTTTCCGACTGGCCCAACAGGGGCCAGTATAGTTTACTTTTACTAACCGCCAGCTGCTTGCCCTACAAGGGACCAGGTGGCAAAACCAGCTTTTTCTTGGGACTAAATTATCTATGATTAATTGTCTCTTAGTGACAGGTGCTCATTAAGGTAGAAATGTCACCGAACTTCCTCCAGTTCCTGTGTTTATATACAACTTATTTCTTAGTTTTGTTACTCTTTTTCTTTTGACTGTGCTATACATTTAATGTGTGTGGTTATTCTTATTTTGGTTATATTAAGATATTAGATGTTTATGAACAATTGAACACCCAAATAAAAGTATAAAAATAGACTACAAATGAAGAAAGTACAATGAATAGCCAAAATCAAAACTTCCCTTTTTATTTCTTTGTTTGACATTTGGGTTGAACAAACCTCAAGATCTTTCTAAGTGGTCTTCTATTTCAACAAGCTAAAACAGTTAAGATTTCTAATACACTATCTGGATTAGATGCTGTGGTAGTAATTTCAAAGGCATATTTCTATTTCCATGTTTTCCAGCTGAAATAGGAAGTTACTTTAAAAAAACTATAAATCAGTCTCAGACAACTATTTCTATTCTGTAAGAGTTTGAATTGAGGGAGGTTTTTTTATCCAAACAAAGATGGCTTTATTGAAAGTTTTGACTCCACTAAGATTTTAACCTTTTAAGTAATCCTATTAAAGCCAAAGCTCCCTGGTGTTTATCTTAGTTAATACACGTTAAATGACACGTTGTCTAGCATATGTCAGCTAATGTGTTGGGTTGGAATTCTTTAAAAATCACCTGCTCTCTTAATGTCAAAAGGCAAATAAATTTTGTTTCAATTCCCTGACTTTCACTGGTTTGTCTTATGTGATACCATAATTTCCAGCGTGTCATTTGAGACTGCCTGCACTTTTACCTTTAATGTTAAGCTGGAAGAAAAGAAGAACCTCTGCATTCCTCAATAAATAGCCAAAATAAAATCCAATCCCAATTCTTTTTCCCTTTTATCATAAAATTCAGCTCGTAGAGACACAATTATGTAGGTAAAGAAGTCCAGATACAAGTTGTATCAACACTGCAGCTGTTAGTAGGCTGGCCAACAGTTTTGCATATATTATACATTTGCCACAACCTCTTCTGTTGTTTTATTATTTAATATCCTAACAAGGTGCATATTTAATAAGTAGGCTATTCAGGAAAGTGTGTTTTTCTTCTGAGATAAATTTGTCAGATTTTCCTTACATAGAGGTAAATAAATATTTAGTCTTTCCTAGAATATTGTTTTGGTGCTTGGAATGATTTTAAAAGAAGGTGAGGATGGCTCAGCTCCTTTTAACATTTTGCACACTTCACTGTTGAAAAGGGTATGCTTATAATGTGTATGTCTGTGTTGCATAACTAAAATTAGATGGGATTAATCAAGGTCATATCCAAGGAACAGTGTGGTATGTTTGTCAGACCCAAAGAATTTTAGGGGGTAATAAGAATATAGTAGTAATAGATTAGGCTGTCAATAAATTATATCAGAAGTAATGTGATGCGAAGTTTTTCTTACGATATGCATGTATGGGCATGTTTACATACATATTGTATTCACTGTGTGTGTCTTGAGCAGTGCACAGCTCATTCTGTAATCAGATTATTTGTTCAATCGTATTAGACTACTTTATACTCCAAGGGTATTCCCTTAATCCCATTCCTTTAGCATGCAGAAAATATGGCAAATAGCAATAATGAATATTAGCTCAAGGAACAGTGCCTTCCTCTCCATCCCAACCTCTGCAGCTTTAATTTAGACATTTTGCTTGAGCATATGGGTGAAGGGGAGGAGGACTAAACTCTGTCACTTAAAATTCACACACTTTTCTTTGGTGACTTCGTAATTATTTAGTTCCATTACACCAAATAACCATTTGAACAGATTACAATGCAGAAGTATGTAAAGTAACAGGTAGTAAAGTATCATATCTTACAGAGTATCACACTTTATTAGCATATGCAGCTTTAATGTTGTATAAAACATCACTTAGGGCTTACTAGTCATAACATATATTTACAGAAGTAAAATACTTGTTTATTATTTCTTATATCTACTTTTAGCACAATATGAGTGGGCTTCCTATGCATATTAAAAAGTTTCAGCCTTCCTTTCTACAGGCAGTCATAATGGCTTCATCTCTTTTAGTAAATTAAATGTGCCTAGAAATGTTGGCTTGGAGGCCAACTGACATGAAATACTCTATGTCCATACTTCTAAATTGTCTTGGCCTCCAAAACATTGCAGTTGCATGCAGACCACCTGCTGGGACTAGCCCCTTGTGCAAGCTCCATGTTTGTCTCCAAGTCTTTGGAAGACCAATAGATGACTTGGCCCAAATCTATGTCAGGTACCATTCCAGCAATTTAACAGCATAGACAATCAGGTTCCAATGCTCAGGAATGTTTCTAGGTACAAATGTTCCTAGGTTTAAAAGAATGGTCTAACTACAGCTAACATGCAGTTGTTTCAGGCTGTGAAATTCAATGTGACCTTGTTAGCATCTGAGAAATATGTGATGAGCTTTTAAATCACACTGATGTGCACTTTTTGGATGTTGCTCTCATCTCTGTTGAAATCTGCAATAACTTCAGGCTCTGAGGGAAAACAGTTCATAAATTCCATTTTCTGCCTTCAACATGAAACAGATTGATTACTTTTACTGGAATATTTTTTTAAAAATATGGTGCCTAAATATTTTTGTGTATATTCTTTTGCATTTCAGTGGGTGTGAATGGTTTACCCATCCATGATGCTTTCAATAATATATTGTGAAATGTTCTGTTTTCATCATCATCTCAGTAGTTGAGCACCATATCACAATCTCTGCTGAATCTTGACTAAGAAATAAAATAAGACTTCTGAGTTTTGGCAGTACTTACTATGATTTGTACATCAACAAAGTGAATATTAAGTAATTTTATAACTAATACCAGTCAAGATTTAGTGAAGGATAGATACCGATCAGCTTACAGGGAATTTTCCTGTAAAATAATGCAATTCTAGGCCAGTCATTTTGGCAGATCTGTAATGGAAAGTAACTACAACTTTAAAAACAGTAATTTTTCCAGTTCAAGAGCTGCAGGATTCCATCACAGTGTCGACAACCACTTTAAAAACATGAAAGTGTAATTTACTGATGTAGTTGATGATTTTTTTTTGACGTGCAAAGACTGAAGTCACTGTGCTGAAGAGTTAATGCTGCAAGCAGGCAGCATACAGTTAATCAAGACGTTAACAGAAATATGGATCAGAGTCCTTTCCTTTTAATCTTTTTTTTTTATTCTATACTAGCTGTTTCTTGCTTATGGTTTTGAAACTATTTTTTTTGTTTAGGTAAAATCTCCTCCAACTCTATACTGCATTATACATACACAATATGCTTTAATGTTTCTTTCATACTAAAAATATTTTTAAACCATATAGGTTTTGCTGCATTACTCAGTTGGACCTGCTGATTTTACCACAATGGCGACATCTTGACTTATCTGTTATCCTTACCTTCCTTGCTTTTTTGGCATTTAGACAATTTCTCTTTAGCACCTACACCACTGCATTTTAATTGGAATTTATTTTTCTTTCATCTGGGACTGCAACCTCTGTCTCACAGCTTTCTGTTACAGAGAGCTTCAGGGCATGAGAGTATTCTGTCATAGGCTGCTCAAAGTTTTCAGTAAGCTGTATTTTGAATGAGAATTCTTTAGCTCTTGCATGCTGAGGCTGCCTTCCTTTCTGTCTCTTCAGAAAGCCTGTTTATTTCTGTTGGTGCATTCCAAAATAATGTGCTTCTGTTTCACTGTTCATGTAAAATTCTTGTTTCCTAAGAGTGCTACTTCAACTCATACTTCAGATAATTTCCTCCAAATTTATATAGCTGATCATTGCATTGTTTCCAGTGTCCAAGCAAACACCACCTCCATTTTACCCCTCTGTGTCCTTCACAAAGAAGTTACACTGTTTTACATTAATACATTTTAATTATCCTAATGATGCTCTGCTGTATCAGTTCATAACAGGCTAATAGTACTTTCTGTACTGAGTATATGAATAGATAGAGAAGAGGCTTGGTAATGTTTGCTTGGACACTTGGTCTGGAGTTTGTAATACAGTGGCAGATAAACATACTGAAATATCTGGGAAGTTTTTAAAGGGGACTAGAATGTAAACAGTTATCACAGCGAGGGCCTAGTAAACACAATTAACCTAGAAGGATTAAGAAAACAAAGCTGTTAATGAGCTACTAGTAGCATCTTCTACCATCGCTACTGATTGATAGTGAAGGGTTTTGACTACTTAGATATCTTTTGATGAAAGAAATACAGTAAAATAAAACCATGAGATTCCAGATTAGCAGACTTTAACTCTGAAAGTTAATATGTAATATTTCATAGGAGGTAAGTCTAAGAAAAGGATAAAGGAAAACAGGTATCACCTTAAATGAGTATACTATTACACTAACTACACACTCCTCCAATGCAGAGGATATACAGTGTAGAAATCAACAGCCCAAATAAATCATAAGTTCTTGTTTGACATCAAATATAAGAAGTAAACACAAAGAAAGCAGAAGCTAGGTCAAATGGCAGCAGATGAGCAGAAGAGAATCGTATAAAACACAGAAAAACTCAGACAAATCCAGAATACCTGGAGCAATCAAAATAAAAGGAACCACTGATTAAAAATAAATAATAAAGAATTATTAAAAGAAACTGAACGTAGTGGTTGTGTCTGTGCCAGTATATAAAATGAGCCAGCAGCCATGCTGTAGCCCCAAGAACATACGGTGCTACACATGCAGTATCCATGTAGCTAAACTTTCTTTCCTCCAAAACAGTGTGGCTTTGTCCCACACTGCCTGTAGGGAACAGTAACTGGTCCATGCTACTTCCCAAATGCTCCTGTGCATCCTCTGGAAATGTGCTGATTTGGACAGGCTAAAACTGGACCAGGAGCATGCTAACTGTTAAATAGTATGGACAGATGCATACTAGTGCTTGAGCTTGTGCCATGACCTTATTTTCTTTGCTATAGTAAATACTGCCAGTGAGTCCTTTTCACATTTTAATGTAGAATATATTTGTTTTCCCTGAGGAGATCCTTACATGCCCTGCCTATCCTTTCTCTCAAGGGACTATTTTAATACAGCACATTTATCTTCCTGGATTTAGTCCCTGTTTAAAGGCTTTGAATAGGAATGAATTGTCCTCAACTTGTTAACAGCATAGGCTCTTAGTTTTCTTATAAATCAAAGTTATCAGCTTTCCCAAGGACAAGGCTTGAAATGTGACAATTTGGAAAATGTGAACTGTCTCTCTGGTACAGTAACAGAAGTAAGAGAAAAAAACAAGAGAATTTTCATTCTCTAACAAGTGGAAAAGTCAAAGATTTTAATAAGCTTTCATTAAAGAAGACAGTCTCAATGAGCTGCTGAATGCTAATAGGAGAAGGGAAAGATAATGGTGTCTCTTCAGTTTTGAAGGAGAGGAATAGAACATTGTAATCAAACTACTTACCTATAAACTTAATGAGGGGAACAAGGAGATGTGTAACTTAACAGCTTTATCCTGAACAAATTATGTCAAACCAGTTTGATTTCTTTATCTGAGAGGACAGCAGGCCTTATAGAGAGAGAAACAGTAAATATTAGAGATCTTGATATTAATAAATCTTTCAATGCTGTGTCATGTGCCATTCTCATAAACTGGCAGGGAAACATGGTCAAGATTATTTTGTGTTACAGAGGAAAAAAAACCTATTTTGATAAAAAACCAGGGGTAATTGTCAATGGTTCAGCATCAAAAGTCTTTGTCAAGATGAGTTATATAGGCGTCTGTCCTGTATCCAGTAATATTCAGGATCCAGTACTATTCAGGATTTTTATTAACATCTTTAAACATTGACTTAAAAAGTAAACAAATGAAAGAGAATTCATGTGGTGGAGCTGCAACAGTAGATAATCAAAAATAGCCTTTAAAAATTGAAGTAATCTTATGAAAATGTAAAGAGACAACATAACAAGAAAGAATGGATACACAGACATTTAGGTAGGAAAAAATAGCCAAACAGCAACAGGATAGGGAACAACTAAATACTAATTCTGCAAAAATAAAAGGAACCATAGACTATAGCAGATCACAAGCTGCACAAGAGAGTTAAGCCTGTTGAGTGCTGTTTGGTGTGCTTTACTTCAAGTATCTGCGTATTAAATTTATTTGCACATTGAAACTATGCTTTGTTTGCAAAAGAAAGACTTTCTGTTTTGATGTATGTTACAGTTATTCTTTGCAGATAAACATATTTTATCTGAGTTAGACATATGGCTACTTCCTGGTTTACTAGGAAAAACTCTCATTTGTGAGAAGGGCAAGTATTATGTCGGTTATACAGAGGAGTACCGTTTGTAAGATGTGCATTTTTCATTCTCCTCTTCGGCAATGGTAATGACTAAATTGAAGTACTTCATTTTTGTAGTGTTTTGCTTCAAGAGGAGGTAAATAATTTCAGAGAATCTAGGAGAATGTAGCAAGCTTTTTCTGAAATCCAGAGAAATCTATGACAAAGGAAAAACTTGAAATCTTTGATCTTGAGAGGATAAGATAGGAGGCCAAGAGTAAAGGGATATGATAACGATTTTCAAATACTTAAAAGCCACTGCAAAAAGAACAGGTTAATCTGTCCTCTTTCTGTGGAAAGTGAACAGTAATAGTTCCAAATCACAGAACAAGTGTTTCAGGTGAGAGATTAGGAAGACTTTCATGTAAGAGTTTAGGAGAGGTTATGGAGAAGGCAGATTTTTTTTTTAAGATTTGTAGATTTCATGGAAGACTGTGGAAATCCATCACTGAATCATTTGAGCAGGTTACAGAAATGTCTGTTAGGAATGAGAAAGTGCTTTGGTATTGGAGAGAGACCAGATGCTGTTTTAGGACTGTTTCTGACCTCTTTTGCAGTGAGTCTTAGGGTAAAGTTTCAAATTCAACAGCAGCACTGGCAAAAGACCTTTCTGTTTTTCAGTATTTGAAGGTGTATAATCTTTTAATTCAATCTTCAATTCTCTACACTAAATTGCATTTTCTATAGTCATCCTTCATAGTCATCCTTTCACAGTCATCCTATCATCCCCCTGGTTTTTTCTTATTGATTTCAAGTCACAATGCATTATCCCTCTTTTGTTTTGACACATCTGATTGTGGAGTTAGACTCTGAACAGAGCAACTACCAAATTCTTATTTTGTGGAAGATCTGATCCTATTTGCAAGTTGTTTTCAGGTGGACCAGTTCCCAGATCCAGTTCACATTAGGTCTTGCAAAATAAATAAGTTGATGTAACTAAAGAGGCATCAGGGAGAGGAAACAAATAGATGTAGGTTGTGATGAAAGACATTAAAATCAGCATTGTCAACATGAAAATGTACATGGATCTGTGAGGTCAGGGCCATACCCCTGTCCTCCCAAGCCATTTAAAAAATTCTGTCTATATGTTTCAATATACAAGTTACCATGCATCTGTCATTGCTCATCTGTCATTGCTCTTTTGAGAAGCAACAGATTAAGTTTTTATCCTAATGCCATCACAAACTTCAATATGTTTGAGCCACACAATAATAATGGGGTTGAAATTACAGCTGTGGGCAACTCTGGAGAATTAGCTGAAAATAGACTAGACTAGACTAGACTAGACTAGTTTTCAGTTGGAAGGGACCTGCAGTGATCGTCTAGTCCAACAGCCTGACCACCTCAGGGCTGACCAAATGCTAAAGCATGTTGTTAAGGGCGCTGTCCAAATGTCTCTTAAACACTGACAGGCTTGGGGCATCGACCACCTCTCTAGGAAGCCTCTTCCAGTGTTTGTCAACCCTCTTGGTAAAGAAATGCTTCCTAATGTCCAGTCTAAACCTCCTCTTACTCAACTTTGAACCATTCCCATGCATCCTACCACTAGATCCCAGGGAAAAGAGCTCAGCACCTCTCTCTCCACTTCCCCTCCTCAGAAAGCTGCAGAGAGCAATGGGGTCACCCCTCAGCTTCCTTTTCTCCAAACCAGACTAACCCAGGGTCCTCAGCCGCTTCTCACAGTTCATGCCTTCCAGCCCTTCCACCAGCTTTGGTGCCCTCCTATGGGCACATTCAAGTCCCTTCACATCCAGTATACTGCAAAATGAGACTTGACACCAGCAAAGGTATTTAAGTGGAATAAGGGAAGTTATCATTGAAACTGTCCACTAAAGGATAGCAGACATCAAAACTGCAAGCATCATCCTGAGTTCAAGTTAACACTGACAATGCAGAGAAGTGGGGCCTCTTAACTCAAACTCAAAGTCACACTAATGTCACTACACTGCTTTTTGCTCAGGTGTGGTCCAACCACTTTCTGTGTCAGCTGGGCATGTGGTGGTCAGCACCTAGTACTGTAGATGTGTTCTTTGTCTGTCTGTCTGACTGTATGAAAGAAAACTACTTTGCCTTAATGATACAGTTTCTCTTCTACATTTGGGTTCTACACTGTTTCTATACTTTACTTGGGTTCTTTAACTAAAATAGGCCATCTGTGACAGTGACTTACCAGCATCTTCTTTGAAGTCACTTAAAACTGGTTTTCTTTACAAAAATGAGAATTTTGGCAGCTCATCTCTTTAAAGAAAGGAAAAGTACATCTTGTAATTTCATTTCCATCTTGTAATTTCATTTCTCTGCAAAAGCTTTTCAGAAAGGATTCTCAGTTACATTATACACCTTAGAGGTTAACTGTTTTACAGCTTTAAATTTTCATGTCTTAAAACCTAGTTTTACTTACAGATATTTTCTATAATAGTTCTGTGGAAAGATATTGCACAGATAAAGATATTGATTTAGTATAAGGAACCAGCCAATTGTGGAATATGCATACAGTTTCCTGAGTATACAGTAATACATACAGGTTTTCCAATGGCATGGAAATAGACATGCACGGACAAATGTACAGATTCCTCCAGTAACTGGCCTCAGGCAGCTAGTCTACCCAGTATTTGCCACTGGATGCCCGGGTCTCCCAGTTGCCTCACCCACTGACACACACGTGCAAATGGATCTCTTCATTAAGCTGGTCCAAATATACAATCTTACCACTAGCTAACTCTGGTAAACTCCATGATTTTTCAATGAGCTGGTTTGAACCTTCTGGCCTCTTCAGTAGCCAGCTTTCAGACCACTATGGCCTCTCCAGTATCCAGCCCAGACTTAAGGACACTCCAGTACTTGAGTCCCAAACATTTTCTGATACAGTAAAACTGTGCAGTGAAGTTTCCTGCAAGCTATATGAAATGTCTTGACTTGAAGCAGAAAATTAAGGAATGCTGCATTATACTAAAATGCAGCAAAACGTGTTGTTGTCCACAGAAATGTAATGAGTTCAAACCTGCAACATTCTGAACGTTTTTGGCTACCTTAGACTGTACAAAAGAGCACAGATATCATGTGTCTTCATTTTTGTGCCGTATTTTCTACTACACCTTAGCCTTGTTTTTTTCCAAGTTCTAATTTTTTTTCTATCTGTTTACTCAGTGTTCTGATTGTTTCACTCCAAATTACATCCAGGGTATATTTGGGGTTTGTTTGTTGTTTTTTGTTTTGTTTTTTTTTTTTCCCAAAACTACCTAACACTGATTGAAGCGAGAAATTGAAAATTTAGAATTTATGGGAGAAAATACAACTTCTATCAAAATCTTCCATAGCAATTCTATATTCCTGTTAGGAAAAAAATATCATCTTTTTAAAAGTACAGACACAAAGGAGAAGGACCAGTGAAAAATCTGTATGTCTTTGTATGTTTTTAAAATTCTTTTAACAAGGTACCATCTAGCACTTTGCTTGAGAGATACTGTAATCTAGTCTGTTAGCAGGAAAATGAACTAATAATAAGGATATTTTCCAAGGTATTATTTTTGTGAGGCATTTTAAATAGATGACTCCAGAGAATTAATTCATATACTTAATCCACAAACGATGAGTGAGAGCAGTTCTGTATAGTTAAAAATGCAAGTTTTCTGTGGATTGCTCTTCATTTGCATATTACACTTGAAGAGGCAGATTTACAAATTTACTTAGGCATGTAAATAATTTCCTATGCCTATGAATTAGGTACACAGATATGTAGACTATCTATCTAAGTACTAGGTGCAGTAATTTAAGATAAAAAGTTGCAACTGTAATTGTCTGCCTCAGGTCCCTTAAAATCATAGTAAAAAGCAGACTTTTTCAAGAACATTGGGGAAAACTGTCTTCAACATTGTTTGGAAAAATAGAACCTCTATCACCAGATGTCTTTGAGAACAGGGTAGAGAAATGTTTTTTTATAAATCACTTTTGTGCACCTCGTTATACCTTAGAACTGGAGAGTGGTTTAAAGGCACCTCAGAATATCAGCTGTGCTCTGTGCTTAATTGTGTAAATCAAAAACTTTACCCCATTCCAATGGTTGCCCTTTTGCTTTAAAAAGCAGGCAACAAACTGAGTGTACTCCAAAAGCTTGGTAGTGCCAAAACTTCTCCCACAAGTTGATTTGGCCTATACCTTAGATTTTCCATTTCAAAAGCATTTCGTGTCTCTTGTATATATGAACAAGAGGAGAAGGCAGCCAATTCTATACATCAATAACTGCATTTAATCATCTCTCTGCTAATGAAGTGGCATGCATATGCCAAATACTTCCTATCTGTTGTGAAGGGTGTCTTTCAAAAATACTGTAGGACTATGAGCATAAAGCTGTGCTTTGTAACGAAGCAAACTATCACAAAGGCCCATTCATATCTTTGTCTCTGTTTAATTATTTGTGCATATCAACAAACTAATAATAACAAAGGGTTTTCCTAAGAAACCAATATTTGAGTTCTAAAGCACCTTCTGCAGCAGGTAAACTTTTCACAATGATTCTCGCTTATCTCTGTAAGATTCTGATTGCACAATAATGAAAGATTATGTAGAACTGGAAAAGCAACATAACTCATCATAGATAGGCATTGAAAAGTGAAACCCGAGATGCGAATCTATATGTCAAAATGAGAGTGTGTCCCTACATAATTGTAATTCACTTTCCTCTGCCATTTTGACATACATAGGATGAAAATATCTTCTTTTCTCTGAGCAACACACCTATCAAAATGGAAATTACGCTTTTAGACTGTCAGCTTTACCATCCTGAAGTGAGAAGCTACAAAAAGAGTTTTAAAAGAAGAAACAGGAAACATTCTCAAGAAAAGAATCATTACTTTAAAAAAATCTTATTTTGTAACAATAAACTACAGTTCTAGAAACCTGAAGTTTCTGCATAATGATGACACTGTTTTGAACTATTACCATAGAAATTCCATAATGTTTGTGTGTATATTCTATCAGGTACTGAGCACCTAAACCTTCTTCAACTCATTTGAATTGGCTTTATATGCTGCCACTTACTGTCCCTGAGAACCTTGGAATAATTTTTCTAGCTCCTCATATGCAGTGAATGGAATATTGTCAGCTAGATTCTTGCCTAAACTAGGACATTATCCACTGAAGCTCATCTAAATCCAGGCAGGTAGTGTAGCCATCTACTATCCATCATCCTAGTGTGTAGATGCTTACGTTCTGCAGCAGAAGTTCCCTCAGCACACAGATGTGCACACCCAAACATGCTTAGAAGTGTTTGTTCTGCAGAAGTGACTTTTTCTTCCTTTAGCAATCTCTTGTATCTATAGCTCTGGTGGCACTGGTAGACAGTTTAGCATGCTTGCCCCTATTTCCAGAGCTAGTTTTACTTCCTGACCATCTAGTGGTGGCCTAATGTAAATACTTCCATCTGTGACCTGAATGATGATGCATCAGCATTAGCAAATTTCCAAAAGGTAGTAAATTAGGGAGTGAGGTCAGGCTGAGAGGACAAGTGGCAGAGATTCAACTCAGTGGATACAAAATAAATTCAAGGAGTGGTCTAAAAGAAGGCTCGTGTAGTTCTGCATCTAAGATGGAATAACCGCATGTATCAGCACAGGCTGGGAACCAGCTGGCATGGTTGCAGCCCTGTTGAAAAAGACTTGGGATTTACAATGGATGCCAGGTTGAGCATGAGCCAACAGTGCACTTTCACTGTGAAGCAGGCAACTGTACACTGTGCTATTTTAGAGGGAGGGTAGCTCCATCTGTATGGTGTGTTCCCCAGTACAAGAGAAATACCAAAAAACTGGAGCAGGGATCCCCTAGGATGGATAGTGGAGTGTGTGGTGCACAGGGAAAGGCTGAGGGAATAGGGTTTGTTTAGCCTGAAGAAGAGAAGGTTAAGGGAGGATCTAGTTATATTCTTCAACTACCTAAAAGGCCAGAGTTTTCTGAAAAGTGTATAGTGGGAGAAGGCAGTGGTCAGAAGTTCCAACAATGGAAATACGGATTGGATATAAGGAAAAAATACTCAAAGATGAGCGTTAAACACTGGAGGATCAGGTTAGCTAAAGGGGCTGTTAAAATCTCCATCTTTGCTATTCTCAGAAGTGCTTCTCTCCATTGACTCATGCAAAATTAGGCACTTATTGTCTACCATTCCCCTCCTAAGGTCAGAAGATTGCTTTCAGATTTTATCTATTTGTTAGAGATGCAGTACCTCAAATGGGTGTTAAAATTGAGTAGAGCATATTTGACCTTAGGGGAGTGTAGCAATAATTTGATTTGAAAAAATAGCTTTTGCTGCCTTAACATTTTATTTTCTGTGCACTACATTTTCTGTGATTTTGCGATGGTAGTTCCTTACTCTTTGCTTGGAATACTTCCATGAGAAACAGCATGAGTAGACAAAATCAGCATTATTTTTTCTATTTGGCTCTGAGACTGATTCATAAATAATCTTACAAGGCTTCGTATTTTTAATTATTTTGCCCATAATTTTTAAAGTATTTATGGAGCTTTTTTTAAACTATGTAGTTCTGTTGAAAAAGCCATTTATTGTTATACACAAAGAGCAAGGCGTTTACATTCAACAAAAATTCTCATTGTAATTTAAAGAAAGCAACAAAATACAACAAGCTGTCCCTGCAGATAGGCAGTCTTACTGGGATATTAAAGCTGAAGTACCAACAAAACAAACATAATTCATATTCAAGTTCCACTTGTCAGAGTGCTTTGAGTGTACATTGTATTGTTTATTTGCCATGTGTTTTAATTTTTCATTTGCTTTCCATGGAAGTTTTTGTGATTAGTGTGTTATGTCCCACGAGTGGCTTGAGCGAATTATGTGAAGTTACTATTTTTCCAGTCTCCAGAGTCTGTCTCTTCAGATTCTATCATTGTAAAGTTTCATGTGTTAATTCCCTCTTTACAGTCCGTGGTTTCTAAGACATTGTTGCAGCCATTTTCATTGCTAGTTTTCTACTGTCTGGCTGTTTTTGTTTCTGCACAATTTAGCTCTTCATATTAATATGCAGAACAAAGCTCAAAATCCAAGCAGCGATGTCCCACTAATTAAATATTCCTACAGTTTTGAACTACTATAGTAGAACAGCATCAGTTAAAAGCACAGATTAGGCATTGTAACTATTTGTTTCTTGTTAACAAACTATCACATACAAAAGTTGATTGAATGTTAGCAAGAAAAGTTGGTCATTACCAAGGAGAGAGACAGTTATAATTGTTATGGAAAAGTAGGTTTTTCTTGCAATTATGCCCATCACACATAATGCACAAAGAAGGGGGGAAAAAAGGAACAAAAGTAAAACCAAAACACAACAAAGAAAAGGATAGCTAAGTAAAGATTATTACTAATTATGTCAGTATTAAACTGATTGGCTAGAATGCCTTTAGTATGCTAATGGCTTTATTTCTTGTAACTAAAATGTATGATTCCAATTTTCCAGAGCAACAATTAAATTGTTTTTGTTGAAAATAATTAAGTGGAAAATTGGATAGCCTTGGTAGGGAGGAACTAGTTCCAAATTTCCTATTTGGGGTCCAGCTATTTCTTTCACTAGTTTCTGAAAGATCGGATAGTTAATGATGACAAAGACCTTTTCCTCCAAATTCACTGCATGGAAAAGGTTTGAAGATGTCCACATATGTGAGAAAAGATGCGTGATACATCCTGTTGCTGTCATTTCTTGATTTAAACTCTGCTAAGTACTGTTAGAAGAACAGTCATACTGGGTCTGTTTAAAAATCCATCTGGTTCACTATCTCTTCTCCAGCAATGGCCAATAAATGTCACTCGGGAAAGAGAATCATCTCAAGCAAACATATATTTCTGTTAAAGTAGCACATTAATCATTCAGGCTAAGGCAAAATATATCAGCTTTCATGTTAAGATAAAGAATACTCAATAGGCAATGAAAGATTGCTCACCTATAACATTTTTCTGCACAATGATTATTTAGATGTTAAGTAAGACAGCAGTAATGATCATATAACATGATGTGGATAGCGATTTTTTTTGGAAGTGAGCATTATTTTCTACTTCATAATGGATTTAATACATTTATTGGAAATCATTCTTAAAGGAGAGTTTTCTTCTAATATACATACATCTCTTGATGATTGGACTTGATGATCTTAGAGGTCTCTTCCAACTGTGATGATTCTATGATTCTATAATATATCATATTATATGACATATGACTTAGAAAACTCCTAATATGAAAGGCAAAAGATTTTTCAGCTTTGCTGGATAGCACAACTATCAGGTCCATAAGTTAAAGCAGAGACCTGAGATTGTTTTGGAGCAAAGAACACACACATTCAGGCACACTTCAGAAAAGATCTTGGAGTAGCTATTTTACCGTAGTCAAAGTTGAATTTAAACGTCACTCAGAACATACACTGCTCTTGGCCACAGAGCTTACACTTACGGCCATCAATATAATGGCATGGGAAGTACCTTAGGCTAAGTTCATAATTAAACAAATTACAGAGTCAGAAGGAATCTCATCATCATTACACAGTTCTGCCCCTTACATATTACATACTTCACTGAATTCACATACATCTCATCTATGTGAACAATTTCTGATTTATTTAGGGAGCAAATGACTCAAGACAGAGTTCTAACACTTTTGGATTTGAAGAGGCTAAAAAGTAGGAACAGGAGGGCAATAGGTAAAGTACTTTTTTACAGCTAGTGTTCATAAAACCATCATGTAAATTGGAAATTAAGGATTATTTGTGTTTAATGTATTTTAAAAAGTCGTATCTGCCCTACAATAATGAATAATTTCATAGAATATTTTAAGAGACTGAACAAATTTAAGAGAGATTGTAAATAACAATAATAAATCATTTGAAAGCTTGTTTTTATTAAAGCCATCTCTTTTTCTATTCATCTTTTCAGACAACATGAGATTCTGTTGGACAGACTGTGTTAATTTGATGTAGAGTTTTGTGGAAATGCATTCTGGTTTAGAAATGTAAGCAGGCTTTTTGTAGCAGTAAAAATATCCAGTAAGAAATGACTCATCGTATGATAGTGTAACTTTAGTTATAGATCAAAGAGATGAAAGTGGTTAAACTCTGAAAGAGTAGGCTGGTCTGTCACTTACTACCAGTACAGAGAGACCATTTATTGTGTAAATGCTACTTTGTATTCATGGCATCATTGTTTATCAGTTAGATCTTGCGTTGTTAAACCAGTGTTTGTATATGTACATCTCACAGCAACCAAGCTGTTGTGATACAGGAATATTTTTGTTCATAATTTACACAAAAAAAATCAGTCAAGATAAATGTCATTCATTAATGTTCCCATGAGAAGAAAACATAGTTCTAGACAATAAAGTTTACTGTTTCTCCCTTTCTCTGCATGACTAAATTGGAGGGAAATAGAGAGTTTTTGATGCAGAAATATAAGTAACAATGAACTGAAATACTGATAGTGGATGTGATCCTCATTCCTTCCACCATGTTCCAATTCTGTTTTAATAATAATCATAATTAAACTATGTGCAAACTGCAAGGGAATGAGATAGTGAAGGCATCCATGAAAGCTATGGGTCTGTTTCAAGTTCACAATTAAAAGAGATAGGAACATTTTATTAATTTCTTTAGAAGATTGTATGAAGTAGGAAGCTGCCACAATGATCCCATCCAAGAAAAAAGAATTATTTTATCTGTATCAACAGATAAACTCAGCTGAACATGCTGGCCTTGTGCAGCTAAATATGAATCTATGTGGGTTTATAGGGCAAGTGATACAAGGCTGAACTGGGTAATGTTACACTTAATATTCAGTCTGTATTAAAATTTATATCAAAGTATTTTGTATGTATATTGAACATCCTGAGACAAGGATGATTCCTGAAGTACAACTCTCAGTGATGGCAGGCATATTCCTTACAGTTATGTAAATACCAAATATGTCCTTATCATTTCAAAACAAAAATAAACATATAGAAGCAATTTCTGTAAAACTAGGAGATTGGATTAATTAATTTGCTCATTAATTCATTCAAGCCTTGTAAGAGTTTCAGTTTTCTTGAGCATGGCTCGATCTAGTTAGGTCTTTGCATTGCACCTCAGGAGCCCAGCATTCTCTGTTATACCAGCGCAGGTAAGGAGCTGCACTGGCTCAGGCATGAGCAGGTGTGGCAGATGGAACACTTCGGCACTGGTTAAAGGACAACTTTCACGTGAGATAAGAAGCAACCTCACTTCTGGCAGAAGTCCTCACAGGGCAGACTTACTCCGGAAAAGTGTCACATCCCTCGGGACCAGGAAGTCTTCCCTTCCTTTGCTCATCTCAGCTGCCAGTTTGCCTCCATCAGTCCCACCCTGCACGATCTCTGGGCTCCCCATGACTGCCTGGCTTCTGAAGCTGCGCTTGATTGCCACATGGTCCATGCACACGGAGGTCACACTGAGATCCTGTTTTAATACAAAGATTGTCAGCATGTCTGAGGGTAAAAAAAGGCTGGGGATTTCTCTGACAAATGGCAATCTCACGTATCGCAAGAACAGGAGTACAAGAATAAGGTGCCCTAAGTGCAGGCTGCTGTGGAGGTTTGGGGGATGGGTACAAGGCTCTGGCTATCAAAGTGATTGTGGTTTTGTTTGAGAGATGCAAGGGATCTGTGGAAAAGGCTCACAACTGTAACAGCTGGAAATGTAGTATGTGTTAAGAACAGATCTTGAAAATAAACCAGTATCAGTGCTTTTTGTCCATGAACAAAAATCCAGAAACAGGAAAGGGCTGTATTTTTGATTACATGTGTGGATACAGAATGTCCTGGACTTGCTGGCCTTGGGGTACTTCTGGGTAAACAAGAAGGCACAGCTGCAACTGCCAGCCCATTACAGGCCATTCTCAGACAGCACGGGCTATGGCTCTGTCCAAATGGTAGCCACCGTGGACTAAGGACATCCTGGTCCTAGAAGTCCTTGCTGTACTTCTGGGGTGAGGCTGCTGTGTGATGAGGAAAGGAGCAGGAATTTTGAGGCACATGGATGCTGTGAGAGTGAGTGAGCAGCCATGGCACCTGTCATGCCTTTTCTTGTATGACAAATGCCCTGTGAGTACATTTTGTTTGTCTTCAAAGAGACTCACAAAACAGGGGTTTGGCTGGTGCTTCTTCAAACAAGGTCATGGTAACGAAAGTTGGCAGCAGGAGAAAACACATTCTCTGTAGTTCTATGAATTTGTATTCCTCTTTTATTTCTTATGTTCTTTACATTTGAAAACAGAGCCTTGCCCTGCTTGCTTTCACCTGCCTTTTTTTTTTTTTCAGGGGACAAACAGCCACAACCCCTACACAAACTGTTACTCTCTGAGGAAGGCTGAAGGTTTTCAGTAGATAAGGGCTGTGAGAAAAGGACAGACAGATTGCAGTCTCCTCTTGTATGCCCTTTCAATCTCACTGCCTGACATGCTCCGGTTAGCATTTTTCTCACCTGTAAAGCCCTTTCTTGAAACCTTAGTGCTTCCTTTGAGTATTTCCTACAACTTGTATCTTATTGCCTGCCTTCCTCCCAATCCTATGTGTTTCCTGTTGTGACATTACTTTGCTCTTTTTGAGGGCAGTGACATTCTGTTCTGCCTACATGTCATAAGTCTGATGGAGCTCCGATGCAGAATAATTTCGCTGAGGTTGCTTTGATTATACTGATACAACTGTCATTATATTGAAAATAAAGTTAAACCCTTGTTCTTTTAATTTACTAAACACTCCTGTCCATAAACGATCTGTTGATGTTAAGGACTGCTGTTTCAAATTTAATAGCTATTTTAACAGATGCCCAACTTACAAACTTTTCTAAATAGATCAGTCTCTGGAAATGAATATTATTATGCTTCTAGACCAGCCACAGAGGAATCTTTCTCTTCTGACTATAGGGGCAGCTTAAGATCCTGACCTAAACCAGATTTCTAAAGTGGATACACCAGTTACATGACATGGGATGAGTCAAGTTGATAATCCCTTTCAGAGACTGGCCAAGCTCTATTCTAGAAGTAGCTATGCTTTTTTTACACTGTTGAAAGTCTGCTCTAATTCTTCATAGTCTTATACTTAGCATATTTTTGTTTACTGCCCAGTTTTATTTGTGTTCTGTTTCTACCTGTTGTTTTTGTTCCAGCAATGTTCTTTAAACACTTTTCCAGTGTTTACTCTCTTTTGTATTTATAGACATACATTATCTTTATAGGGACATTTAAGTACCTGTTCCATTTTCCACCTCAACCTTTACTTTGCCAACATTAAACCAGGCAATTTCTGCCTACCACTTTTTAATAGATAGGCTTTAGAGCCTTTACCTCATTTTGATGACCTTTCTTTTCACCTGTCCTAATTTGAATTAATATCCCTTGAACGTGAGTGACCGGTGCATGTGAGATCTTACTACTACCTTAAAATATTCTCCTTAATCCAGTCCAGTGCTCCTAGGCTCACAGCTGTCTTTCCTTGGTCATATTCCACTAGAGGCTGAGTGTGCTTGTACAGACTTGCCTGACTGGCTTGAATATTGCTGGTGGTGTAGCCACAGGCACACTATGCTCTTTAAAAGCTGAAAAAACCTGGCTCAGAATCCCAGGGAAATATTTAAGAACTATCTCACACTGCACATAGTTACGCAGGTTGCATTGCATCAGCTAGCTATAGACTAGATAGCACAGGTATAAAGGTCTAAATTTATCATTATTACAGATCTCGGTTATAGTTCTTAACTCCCCTCACTTGTCTTCCACTGAACCATTAGAGATTTAGTTTTTGTTCTCTTTTTTCCCTTCAACCAGATTCCAGGGATATAAATCTGGTTTTGGTTAGGGAAAAATACATGTGCAGACCTTAACATTATGTGGTCCTCTTACAGAAAATTAAGATAGTGATGGTGTGGACAGTAGTTCTTGATTCACCTTAATTTTGAAAATCTCTTCCCTAGGCAGGATGTTATCTCTCCTTGTTTGGATCTCCCTGTGTTTAGCAAAGGCAAGCAGATGCAGAAATAGAACAACCAGCCACAGCCTGCTTCATCTTTTCTGAGTGTTGAAATACCTGTTAGGTTCTACCTTCTGCTCCTTTTCTCATTTCTGAGGTGATAGCATCTTTTCAAGCATGTTCCCTATTTACCAGAAGCAGTCTCATCCCTTTCAACACAGTCACTGGTGGAATTTGCTCAGAGCTGGCTGAGTGCTGTGAGCATGCGATCAATTTTAGGGCATAGTTTTATGATACAGTCAACAGAGTCTTGACTGCCAGCTACGCATTCTGTTCCCCTGTCACCAGCATTTGTTTGTCCTCAGAGGGAGCCTGTTCAGAAATTTACAATAGGATTAAAAACTAAGGAATTGTACTCGACCAGCTTAGCTCCCTGAACTGCCCTGACATGGGGTCAGAGGGATAACAGAGCACGCGTGCCGGATGGACGGGAGCAATGCAGGTGGAGGTGCAAAGTGAAACTCATCCTCTCAGCAGCAGCTGGCAGTCAGCGTACCCCAAACCACACCGAGGAAGCACACTGAAGTTTTATAATCTCTGAGTGGACAGATCACAAGGTACAGCGTTCCCTGCTTGAAAATGTTTGCCTGTCTTGCCAAGAAACTGCTCATGTCATTGCTGTTTGAAGTAGTCTGCAGAGTGTCCATTTGGTCACAAGATGTGAACAGTTCTGACCTTGATTAGAGACTTGATGATAATAACTTATCATCCACACCACAGAAATCTCACTTTGTTATGAAAAAGAATGTTCTTACTTGATCTTCTGGCTTAAAAGAATTTTCACTACACATGCATGTGCTTCATTTTCCATTTACTCACTGGCATGAGTGCAGAGAAGATAAAAATATGATTCAATGACAGCATTAGTAAGAGTATGTTTTCAGTTAAGTAGAGGTGGATGAGTATGCTAGTAAAACTCAAAGCCCTATTGCATGATCTGAAACTCTTTTCAAATCACAGGAAAAAGCTAACAAAATTATTTTAAAAGACTGTTTATTTAGCTTTTCAGTGCAAAACCAACACTTCTCACTCTGTTGTAATAAGAATATATTTTTCTGCTATTTTAGAAGATAAAACATGGACTAGAGGTACACAAAGGTTATTATGGATGCAGTTTATGTTGAAGGGGTACTAGTTTTCTTTAAGAAAAAGTAATCCTAAGAAATAAGCATTAAAAGGAGTCACAACAACCTGTAGAGTATGCAGCTCATGCTTAAGAATATTCTTTTTCTGCTGGTGCATGTCTTCACTCCAGAGTGCATCTCTCACCTTTAAAGCTGTCGCGTTCTGAACATTGCTTGCACTGAAGAGAGTCACTGTTTTGCCTCCAGCAAGGAACATTAAGTGTTGCAAAACTGACTCCTCCTCTAATGGGGAGAGCATGTACAAGTACACAGAGTTGTATTTCTCCTGGAGCTGCCAGGCTGAGTATTTTGCAGGCAGAGCTGTAATCCTTACAAGCTTTTTTTTTGTTTATCTTTCTACTTTGGGGTCTTTTTCTCCTTATTTCTTTCTGGATTTTTTTTTAAATATATGTGAAACTCTTTCAAATGCTGGATTTACATGTCCTTGCTCAGGAAGCATTCATGAATTGACATGGGTCAACATACTTTTTGTTACCAGGCAAAAGTAAGTACTGCAGTTAAACCTATTCCTCCTGTATGTTTACCTGACTATTAAAGGGTTCTGTGTCGCTGTATAAAGGACAGAGTAGACTGTAGTTCTATAAGCAGAAATTAAAAACTTACAGAAAAAAATATGATCAGTTGAAATTAATATGGTATGCTAAATACTGTATCACTCACATTCAAAAAAAAAAAATCAACCCTTTTTACTTCTCAGTCAGTGGTCTCTTGTAAAATAATGAAATAAGCTGAACACAAGATGCCACTCCTTTTATGTTTTTTTCAAATTACATTTAGGATTGCGTTTATTTTTTTTAAGCATTTTTAATATACTTGGTAGCACTAATCTTATTATATTACTGCTTATAATCGTCTTTGTTCACTAAATATATATGTTGTGCAGTAATGAGAATGTGCTGGTTGAGGAAATAAACCTCCTGGAGCTCCCATAACTGCCATCATATCTTCCACTATCTGGTGTTCTCTAGCTATTATTTTATTCTTCCTGTGTTACCCTCTCCTGTGTTTGCATATACATTTGGTAGTTACCAGATCCTGCTGCATGTTGTCTTCAGAAATTTTTGGTATTGCATAGACTGGCAGACGAAGGCTGGAGGGACATGGAGATCTGAGGGAGAATGGAAAGAAAAGCAAAGCTGGTAACTAAGCTGGCAAGGAGTAAAGAAAATGGTGTGATTTGTTCCTGGGAGCATCTTTTTAGCCAATTTTCCCTGCATTCTATTGAAATGCTGTACCATCGTCCTCTGTAATATTTTCACTATTCCAGCAGTCACCTGGGAATACATGAATAGTCTGGGAAGGGAAGAGGAAATTAATACACGGTTTTCTTTGCAATGAGTTCCCTCTAGAGAGCGCAGCAGCCTGCAAGACAGTAAATGGATTCTCTGTCCATACAACCAGCCTGAGCTCTGCTGCAGACATGCTGTGCTGCAGCTATCAGTCTTTTCTTCGTTTGAGACTTGTCCTGCTGTTAGTGAGCTGAAGTAGGCACTCCCTTCCCCACGGCAGGCAGATGGGTTGCCCGGGTGCTGAACAAGTTCAAGCAACAAGTGTCTCTGTAATGAACGCCGCCGTTTCCCACGTGCATTTTTCATGGCACCAAGTGTCTATACAACGTCTGTGGTGTGAATGCAGCTCAGTCTTCTGCAATGGGGTACAGCCTAGGCAAAGTCTGACAGAGGGATTAACATCTGCCCTCACTTGGCATGGAGCTTGCAGGTCCGGAAGGAAAACAAAATCTAGAGAAATGCAGTTGGTTTAAAGGCAATGGGGAGCAAAAACTGGTAGGTAGTCCTAGCATTTTTTGTGCTGTTAAAATTGAACTGGAAATCTGCCAGAGTGAATTTACTTGTGAAAGATGTGATGCTTTGTTTGGCAATGTTTTCCAGTGGACTGAGCTCAGAAGGATAGTTCAAGTCTCTGAATTTTAAGGTTTCTTTTTGACAAGGGCTTTATATGGTTTTAAGCTATTTCTATTGAATTGTCATCTTTTGGTGTTGCCCTGCTAAAGATCCTTTTTTAAATGTGTTTCTGTGGCTCCGGCTGAATTAACACCCAAAGCAAATGAAGCTCTGCTATCAGAAACTGGATACTCGGGAACAAAGGTGGCTTTTGAAAGCTCGGGCCTTCATTAAGAGATTGTGGAAGTTTGACTTTTACACATTCCTTACTGCAGTGAAGCAAATGGAGTTCAGCCACTTCCTTCAGCTGCATCAGGATTTCTGTCCGAATTTCTAGTCTCACAGGCTTGTATTCTTCATCGGAACTAAGACATGGGTTAATTATAGACTCATAAAACAATAGAAATACTTTGTACCTACTACCTCTTGGTTTTGTCTTGTTTGAAGCTAATATTCTAGCTAATATTTCCAGATACTCACATTTATGAACTTTATTAAATTTTCTATATGGTTATATACCTGCATATACATACATACACATCAACACACTTCTTATTCTTCAGGCAGGATTTTGAGTGCTTCTTGTCTCAAATTCTTGCTATACAATACTCTTCTTTCGAAGATATACTCCACCATGAAATCCTTTGTTTTCTGAGGCTTCATGGCTACTTTTGGTTCCCATTTACTCCTTCAGTACAGCTGCCTTTCAGACAGGTTGTAAGACTTCACAAGGTAGAATCAAAGGGCAACTCAGCCTGTACAGTTAAGTTATTGGTTGGACTAATTAATTGGACTAATCTGATGCTCTAATAACTTCACTCAGAAGGACTTTCTCATTGACCTTTTCCTAACTGATCCCCTGCACTTTTGGGGGGATGCCTTCATTCCCCAGTTTGGTATCTATTCTTCTTTAGCTCTGCTTTCAGTCGCATTTCCCCTCAGCCTGGCTTTGAGTTAGAAATCTCCTGTCACATGAACCTGTGTTTATT
>NW_010178409.1:473-6142 GCF_000695765.1 Mesitornis unicolor | reverse complement strand
ATGGGCAAACAGAGCTAAACCTAGTTCACTTGAGGCTGGTCTTAACCCTTTTAAAGACACAGCTCACGTTATTTAATATCTTTTATTGATTGGTCAGCTGTAGCTGTACCTATTCTGCAATCCTCCCACCGCCCAAAGATATCACTGTGGCCCAGTTTAATTAAACATTGTGAAATCAAGGATTCACATTTTTCTGTGAGCTAAATAACAAGAGAAAGAAGATCTCTCACTTCCTTGTTCTTCCTCCTTCCTATCTGGTTTATCACCTGGCCTTACTGCAGAGGTCATGACCCCACTCTGAGAGAACAGTGTCTCACAGTTCAGGTAGGTACCGGTTGGTAATGGCTCTATTTAACGTGACCTTTAATCCTTGCAAAAACTTACTCACTAAGAAACTTTCCTACCCAGCAGACCTTTTTTACAGTCACTTTCTAGCCCTAAAACTTTATCATACATTCCAGTAGAGCCACAGGCAATTCTGTTGGTAAGAGTACCTTTGCAGACAATCTAATTGGACTTTTATATAACTGATTTTTCCATTCATTGGTGATACTGAAAACTATTTTTAAAGAAATTGAAATAATCAGGTTTCTTAATTGTGTTTTGGCAAATTGAAAAACTTCTGAACAAAAGGTGAACAAAGCATTTAGCTAATGCTGTCTAAACTGAAAAAAACCCCATTTAATTACAAAGGCTTTTTAGAAATAAAGTGAATTGTGAAACTGATATAATAAAAAATGTAAAAGTTTTCTTCATAAAAATCTATGATGAGTGATTTCAGTGTTTCAGAATATTGTTTAGGTTTTCTTTCTCTTCTGATACACTGTATTAAGTTGATACACCTTATTTAAATGTTTCAGCTCACTTTAGCTTGTGTGCCTGGATAAAAGTCCCAGCCAGAAATTTTACTCAGTGTAAATTAAATCTCTGCTTTTCCTTCTCTAAGGTTTACTATCAGTGTTGGTATGGCCTCAACAAACTTTATTCTGAGAATCTTGTGACCACTTTTCAAATTGTTGCTTGTCTGTTATGAGTAAGAAGGAATGCCTTCTAATCACACAAGTACAAGCACTTTATGAAACTTGCGGCTGGTGCATCCACCATCAAAATCCTCCTCCCACTTTTTTGGGTGTGAATATGATGATCAGCACCAAAATGATCTAGTCATCTCATTATACCTGGGACATTGCACCCTAATTTTTTTTTGTTTCGGAACTATAAACTGTTACTATTCTTTGGAGTTCAGCCAAATTGCACAGCAGTTCTCTACAGCTCATCAATGGAATTTTTCTTAAAGAATGAAAATTCAGTTACTAGTGTATATCAGATAACTTGCTCTGCACTGGTAGGGATGTATTCTGTATGTGCTGTATTCTTCTGGAATTTTCTCTTGCAGTAAAAAAGCTTCCTATTTTGAGTTACAGGGTAGGTGGTAGCCTTACAAAGATTTTGTTTAACCTTTACTTCAGAATAAACTATGTAGGATGTTTCATTTGAAGATTCAAAAGAATTTGGATCAGAATTCTTAAAATGAGAAATCAGGAAGCACTGAACCATGAGGAAATTTATATCAGTTTCTGACTGCATGATTAAGAAGTCTAGTTGTAACTACAATGATTCATCTGAAAGTGGTATCTGGAGGTTACATCTGGGAAAGCATACAAAAAGTTTACTTTAAAGGAGTTATCCCTTTTTCCATCAAATTCAGATATTCAATTAAATCTTTATTTATTGTAAGACCATTTATTAGGATTTACATTAAAGTGACTAGTAAAGGGAGAGAAGAGACACAGTTGAGAGCCAAAACAATCGATTGTGTCTCAAATTATAGTCTTCAGAAACACGGCTCACTGCCATGGAACAGTTCAAGTTGACATCTGCAGTAGTTCAGTCCTGGAAAATCCTCTTCAGGACTGCAGATTCATTTTTGTGAGATGCTTTGTGATGCGTATTTTTCCATATTTCACTGAAAATTGTGAAATTGGCAGATATGAAAAAAAAATATTTTAAAAAATCTTTGCAAAGATACCAACAACTGTAAATCTTGGAACGCTTACTCATTTCCTTAGTCCAGGCTTCTTATCTTATATCATGGGCATTGGGAGGGATGGAGTATTCCAGAAGTATTTCCAATGCCTGAATATGTCAGAATAGAACTTAGAAGCTTCTTGAATAAGTACACTCCCATGTCCACATATGGTACCTGTGGAAAATGAATGGGGTGCTCTGGTGCTGTTGGATGAACTCCACAACACACTCCATGGGGCACCTTGAACCTGGACTGCCCCTTAACACAGGAACCATTCTTCCCTGTACCTGCCAAGTGCGGCCATGTCTCTGCCACATATAAGTACCCCTGTACCTATATATGTTTGTGTGTGTATGTGTGTATATATATATATATAAAAGAGACGACGAATTTTTTTTCCCTGTCTTTTGAAGAGCCAAGGGCACTCTGCTTTATTTTTGTTGATTCCTCTTCCTGCTCTACTCTAGGTTGCTGAAAAGTGAAAGAAAGGAAGTTTAAAATAAATGTTAAAAATACGGTTTTCTGAAAGATCTCTGCTGTTCAGAATTGCACTTAGGTGAGTCCTATCACCTTTGTATGTCGATTAGACTATCATTATGATCCCTCTTGCCTTACATTTAATGATCTCTGAAAGCATCTCATTCAGCACATTTGTTACTTCTGATATAATTTATTTTGCTTGTCTTGAGGAATTTTCTGATCTCCTGATTTTCAACCCCCTGACAACCTGAGGTAATCAGAATTTTTTTAGCATGGCAAATCTCTTAGCACATTTATTGTTCCCTCAGGGTGAAGTCATTCCATATTAACAGTAATTTTAAATTGTCACATTTCCACTTCTGGTGAACTTGTGATACATAACATTCCCTGTGAGCCAGTATGTACCAGTCAAAAAAACAGACAATAAACTTGACACTAATAAATTCTGAAAACTTTCAGACCTCTAACTGGAGCAAGAACAATCAGGAGCAACTGTAATATAAAAATGGAAATTCTGTAATTTAGGGCAGAATAATTTGTTTTATGCATAACAGATATTGCATGCTTCTGAATGATGTGACTCTTCTTCCTTGGAGGAAACCAGAGATGGCCTTTAGAAAAGCAAAGATGACTTGTAGCCAAATCTACATCTGCTCATAGCATGATCCAAAAACTGCCGTGCTGCTGTTGCTATGTCTTGATCCCTAAACATTAGTTGGGAAATCAAGAGAGTTCAAAGCAGCCAATCCAACGAGAGTAGGCTTTTCCTTTAGAAGATTAATTTTACTTAATCATGTTGCAAAGAGAAAATAAAGAACAATGCGCTTCAGGTATGATAGGGCAAAGTCATGTGTTATGTTGATGTGAAAGACAGGTAGATCATGATTGTGTGAATACAGAATAAAAATAGCAAAAATGTCTAAAAATAGCAAAAATGTCTAAAAATACAAAAAAATCAAAGATATGTATGTTAAAAGTAAACATTAAAAATGTTTGTTTTAAAAACTTTAATAGAGAAATTACCTATTAAGATGGAAACTTTAACTAAACTACCAGGTTTAACTAAACTACTAAACTACCAGATTCAATGACAAGGTCTGGGCATCTGAAGGTAGAATCCTTGTGTGATCCTTTTGTTTTAAGTAATAACATATTTTTGTCTATATAAGGTAAAGATCATACCATTTTGTCTTAATATAAGGAAGATAAAAGATAGTTTGTTGGCTATTGGGCATTCAAGGTATTTCTTCTAATGTCTCCAGGAAAAGCCCAACTGCATGTGTCTTGTAACATCACTATACCCTAATGATCATATACCTGCTTAGCCTAAGTAATGACAAATTAGAATCATAGAGTGTATTGGGTTGGAGGGAACCTTTAAAGATCATCTATTCCAACCCCACTGCAGTGAGCAGGGACACCATTACTAGATCAGGTTGCTCAGAGCCCCATCAAACTTGACCTTGAAAATTAACGCAATAATAAGTAATAATATTAGATTAACTAGGGAAGATAATGGAACAGATCCTCCTAGGAGCTCTGATAAGGCACATGGAGCACATGGAGGTAAGTCGAGAGAGCCAGAATGGCTTTACTCAGGGCAAGTTCTGCCTGACCAAGCCAGTGGCTTTCTACAGTGGAGTGACTACATCAGTGGACAAGGGATGAGCTATGGATGCCATCTATCTGGATTTCTGCAAGGCCTTTGGCATGGTTCCCCACAACATTCTTCTAAGTTGGAGAGGTATGGATTTGATTGGTGGACCATTTGGTAGATAAGAAATTGGTTGGATGGTCGCATCCAGAGGGCAGTAGTCAATGGCTTGATGTCCAGATGGAAATTGGTGACAAGTGGTGTCCTTCAGGAGTCCATACTGGGACCAGTGCTGCTTAATATCTTCATCAATGACATAGCGGGAGTGAGTGCACTGAGCAAGTTTGCAGATGATACCAAGCTGAGTGATGCAGTTGACACACCAGAGGGACGGAATGCCATCCAGATGAATCTGGACAAGCTGGATAAGTGGACCCAGGTGAACTTTATGAGATTCAACAAGGCCAAAAAGGGGTCATCGGGGCAAACCTTGGTATCAATAAAGGCTGGGGGATCATGTGATTTAGGGCAGCCCTGTGGGGAAGGACCTGGGGGTACTGTTGGATGAGAAGCTGTACATGAGCTACCAATGTGCACTCACAGCCCAGAAGGCCAATCATATCCTGGGCTTCATCACAAGAAGTGTGGCCAGCAGGGTGAGGGAGGTGATTCTGCCCCTCTGCTCTGCTCTGGTGAGACCTCACCTGGAATACTGCGTCCAGTTCTGGGGCCCTCAACACAAGAAAGACATGGAGCTGTTGGAGCGAGTTCAGATGAGGCCACAAAGATGATCAGAGGGTTGGAGCACCGCTGCTATGGGGACAGGCTGAGAGAGTTGGGGTTGTTCAGCCTGGAGAAGAGAAGGCTCTGGGGACACATTATAGCAGTCTTCCAGTACCTGTAAGGGGCCCTACAAGAAAGCTGGAGAGGGACTGTTTACAAAAGTGTGTAGCAATAGGATGAGAGGCAATGGTTTTAAACCAGATAAGGGTAGATTTAGATTGGACATTAGAAAGAAGTTCTCCACCATGAGGATGGTGAAACACTGGCACAGGTTGCCCAGAGAGGTGGTGGAGGCCCCATCCCTGGAGATACTCGAGCTCAGGCTTGATGGGGCTCTGAGCAACCTGATCTGGTAACATTGTCCCTGCTCACTGCAGGGGGGTTGGACAAGATGGCCTTTAAAGGTCCCTTCCAACCCTAGGCATTCTGTGATTCCACGATTCTAATATAAATAATTAATTGAGTTCATTAACCCAATAATAATTGTCTGCAATAATTACTAATATATGTTGAAATACTACTTATACGTAAATCGTCTCTCTGATGATTATTGCATACTATTTCCTAGATTATTTTACGTCAAATGCCTCTCTTCATTCCTTGTTTAAGTGCTGAGAACACAGATCTCTATTGTGATTCAGAAAGATGAGATGAGGGTGAAGAAAGGCTACTACCAAGGAAAATGTCATTAGAATCAGTTAAAGAACTTTGATACAAAATAATACAGGCCCCATTCCCACAACTTCTGCTGGAAGACCTGCCCCTCAGAATTCTGATGACCAC
>NW_010178409.1:0-296 GCF_000695765.1 Mesitornis unicolor | reverse complement strand
ACCACCATTTTGTCATGGTCGTGGCCATACCCGATATGATCTCAGCTGTCAGCTGAAACCCTGCCTTTTTCTTTATCCCAGAAGTATATTAAAGGCCCTCATATGTACAAATACACACACACACACACACACACACACACACACACACACACACGTATATATGTGTGTGCGTATAAAGATACATGTGAGAGTGTACAAAGCATATAAATGTATGTTTGTACGTAGTTACAGTTCTTTATAAATGTATTTATAAAGTGTATTTGCACCCCTGAGGTGCAAATTATGTCTTTGTATTT
>NW_010178408.1:0-10656 GCF_000695765.1 Mesitornis unicolor | reverse complement strand
AAATTATGCCAGTGAAACTTGCCGTTTATTTATTAATTAGAGGACGAATTTCAAAACAGGCTCAGGGAGTTTGGTGCCGGGCAGCCCCAAGCTTTGCTGAAAAATCCCTGGTTTGTACAGCGAATGCTTGCTCGGTGCTCCAACACATCAGCTCTGGCTCCTTATTGCCTGGCACCTGGATTAAACAGCATCAAGAGTAAAGTGGGAGTTAAATCCCACCTGCTCCAGAGCACGGCTTTGAAATGTCCTTTTTGAGGTGATGGGAGTGATGGAAAGCATTGGAAAACTGGGGAAAGATGGCAAAACATCTCATCTAACTTTCCAGCTGTTATTTGCTGGGCTGTTCTGGGGTGGATACAGCAGGATACATGTTGAGAAGCCTACAAAAGTTTTGCGCTCCAGCATGGGGTGTTGGAGATGTTGAAGGCAGCAAGGGTTGGCCATGCCCATGGCATCTGCTCCCCACAACTGGGATTCGGCTGGACTTCACTGCTCCCAACCTCCAAATCCTTCCAGGAGGAGAAACCTCCATCCCATCCCACTTCCATCAAGCAGAAAGTCCCACTGGGTCTCATTCCCCCAAATATTGTACCTGGGTGAACTAGAAGGTGGCTGCCACATCCCCTTTTTGAGGGCGGAACAAGCCGTGGGTCCCCGCATGACCACGCCAACCACGCTGCGGAAAGCAACGCTGGGATGGCTGAGCACTGATTCCTCCTCTGCCCAGCACATTTTCCCCCTCCTGCTTTCATTCAGCCCAACCTTAAACGAAACCCCAGCTGTTGTTTTTAGCTGCGGCGTGGCTCGAGGAATTACCTATGCAGGGTCAGGGGAGCCAGAGAGGGGCTCTGTGCTGCCGAAATTGCGTTTAATCTCAAGAAGGAGCTGTTAAAACCATGAAAGCTTAACTGGGTATAACACACCATCCTGCTGTGCCCCGCTTGCTAGTAAAGAAGCAAAAAGATGAGATAAAATGAGATTTAAACCCAAACTCCGGGTAGGATGTCTCCAGATAAAGCACCTTCAGTTTTCCCGTTTGCATCACGGGCAGCGCAGAGCAGCTCGGCTTGAGTCAGGCTTAACCCCATGCCAAACCATGAAAGCTTAACTGGGTATAACACACCATCCTGCTGTGCCCCGCTTGCTAGTAAAGAAGCAAAAAGATGAGATAAAATGAGATTTAAACCCAAACTCCGGGTAGGATGTCTCCAGATAAAGCACCTTCAGTTTTCCCGTTTGCATCACGGGCAGCGCAGAGCAGCTCGGCTTGAGTCAGGCTTAACCCCATGCCCAGCAGCAGCCACAGCCCAATCACGCTTCCCAGCATGTCTTTAATCCTGGTTTCTCTGCCAGCATTCATTTTTGCACTGATATTTCCTGTCTAAAACAAATAAAAAATAAGTAAGCTGGACTTACAAAAAAAACCAACCAAACTGCAAATTGAGAGGTTGTATCGTAAAGGTCTTGAGACACAGCCAAAATCTCCAGGCTTGGTAAAGACTCAAGATTCCAAACGAGGAAATCAAAAAGAGAATCACAGGCTTGAGTTCAAACTAAAGATGCATGTTCAAATTAAAGATGCTCAAATTAAAGACACGTAAATAGAGATAGATTAGCACAGGCAATAGCTACGATGCAACCAAGATTTCTAGCATGAACACGATTAGCTTCCAAGGACAAAATTCAAGCACCCTCCCCTCCTCTCAATCAACCGCAAAAGCCCTAAAAAGAGGGAAAAAGAGATTAAAACTCCTGTATTTTGGAAGCACAAGACTCACCTTCCCGCTCTGGGTGCCAACCCTCATCCTGCCCTCACCTGCGCGGGGAATCAGGTGGTGTCCCTCCTTGGGTGCCTGCAGCTGAGCAGGGATCGTCATTGATTTGTGTGTGGAAAGTTTAATCTTTCTAGGAGTGGTTGGGAGAATTCACTCCTACCACTCCCTCTGAAACAAAAGTACTTGGCACAGAGCCCTCCTCGTCCACCTGCAATATTAAGGGCTAAACAATGCTCGGGACACGGACTGATTTTCCCGGAATCTTTTCATGTTTCCTTTTTAAACAAGCACACAAAGTTCTTTGGAAAGAAAAACTTGAGGTTTTGGGTTTTTGTTGTTTGTTTGTTTGTTTTAAATTTCATTTTTCTTACAGCAGATTTATCGCAGCCTTTTTGTTCTCTGCTTGGTGGGCCAAGCCCTTCCTCAGTGAAACTGGTGACCCTTGACCATGCATTGATTTGTCCCTGCAGAGGTGGCTCCATGGGTGCCTTTCCTACCAATCTGCTCCACTTCCCCTGTGAACCACACACCCATTTGGCTGAGACAAACCTGGGGGGGAGACCTTCTCTTTTGAAAAGAACTGGGTATAATTTATTTTCAAAAATCAGGTTTTGCGCATGAAATGACCCAAGCAAGCAAGAAGATGGAGGCGAGGCATCTTCAAAAGGGGGTTTGCTTACCCAAGTCCAGTTGTTAAGACCCCAAATTAAGCGCCCAATACAAGGAGCCAGTAACTTTAAAACCCTTCCCAACCCTTCAAAGCCTCCCCAGCACCCAGATTTGGAAGCCACCTCCTGGCCACCTCAGCTGCACCCATATGGACAACGACCCTCTCCCGTACCCACCTCCTGTGGTCCCCATCCATGAGGACGTCCCCAAAAAGAAGAGTCACCCCACCCCACTGCAGAGCAGTGCCACCTCCACTGAGGCAAGCAGCCCAACCTGGCTAAGCCCAGGTTAAGCGCAACTCCAAAGAGTTGGTCATCGCGTTAAGTGATAAATCACAGGTCCCTCCTCTTTTCCTCGTTGGGTGCCCTAGGGATCAGCTCATTCTGGGGATTCTGCCCCAAATTAAGCAGCCACGTCTCAGAGCATTAAGTTAAAGGCTGTATTTAATAAAATACCAGTTTCTTTCTGACACAGGTATTACAATAATGAGGAAATATAAATTTTTTGTTAATAAAATACATCTGATGAGAGCAGCTGGACACCGAGTTCCATGTTACATGCCTTTCTGCTGGTTTTCCTTTAAAGTAGCACATTTAAAAAGCCCCAAATCACAACCAAAACTGTTTATACAAGGGAAATCTTTCTGAAGCATGAGGCAAAATCAAGTGTAAGATAGCCTGGAGCAACCTGGCACTCCCAGACATGGCTTGGAAGAGCTTTGTGCTCAGAGCACAGTTACTTTTGAAACTTTTATTAGACACTTTCTTGGTCTGTAGGAAAAAAAAATACTGCTTCCATCCCCACACCCAAACCACTATCTGCAATTCCTCTGACTACTGTGTTTCTAAGGAGTGTCTGGGTAAATCAGTAAATGAAGTCGATGCAAACAATATGTCTGGCCCCAGATACGGGTAAAGCAAAACTTGGGCAGCATCCAGTGACTGCCAAGCCAGCACAGAGAGGAACACTAATTGCCACCCACTGCTTTTCGTGGTACTCCCACAGGCTGCATCTGCCATGGGATGAGAACATGTACCCAACCACCCACCCAAATCACATCACCAAACCAAGCAACTCTTCATTTTCCATAAAAACTGTGGGTTTTTTCCATCAAAATTGCTCGCTCCCATCAATCCACCAAAACCAACGTGTTGAGTGCATTGTTTATCATGCCGTTTCTCAAGATGGTTTGTAAGTATGGAAATGTCCCCAGCACCACTGAGGCACTGGAGTATGTCCAGAGAAGGGCAACGAAGCTGGTGAAGGGTGTGGAACACAAGAATTATGAGGAGCAGCTGAGGGAGCTGGGGGGGTTCAGCCTGGAAAAGAGGAGGCTGAGGGGAGACCTTATCACCCTCTACAGCTCCCTGAAAGGAGGAGGTAGGGAGGGGGGGTCGGTCTCTTCTCCCAAGTAACAAGTGACAGGACAAGAGGAAATGGCCTCAAGTTGCACCAAGGAAAGGTTAGATTGGATATTAGGAAAATAATCTCCGCTGAAAGGGTTGTCAAGCACTGGAAGGGGCTGCCCAGGGAAGTGATGAAGTCACCATCCCTGGAGGGATTTAAAAGACAGGGAGATGTGGCACTTAGGGACATGGTTTAGTGGTGGAGTTGACAGTGTTAGGTTAAACGTTGGACTGGATGATCTTAATGATAACCTAATGATAACCTAAATGATTCTATTATTAAAAATGTCCCCAAATTCCTGCAAGCCAAACCCAGTATTTTCATACAGAAAAACACTTGGGGGTGGACAGAGACAACTGAAACATCTCAGCAATTGAGTCCAAAACCACTGCAGACCAGTAGATCACCACTGAAAACTGGAAATTATTTGCCTTTTTCCATGTGAAATTGGTTCCTTGTTTTTTTAACACAGTTAATGGAGTGATTAATGGGTCTCCTAGGCGATAAAGGAAAAGAAGCTAAACTACTTCTAACAGGGTGTGAAATAAGAATAACAGGAGAAAGAAGACAAGAAAGGGTTGTGCCAGACCCCATCTCTGTTCACAAGCACAACAGGAAACACCTAGTAAAAAAAATCCCAAAATAACAGAAAAGGTTGTAATGATTGCTTTTCTAAGGTCAAGAAAGCTCTAATTACAAGTATATTGAATTGAAAGCTTTCCAGAAGAAAGAGTACTTGAAGGATGCCTGTCCAATCAGAAAAATAATCATCAAATTTAAAGATTTTTTCATGGGCTAAATAAATTATGACACAGTTTTGCTTTCTACAGGTTTTGTTTGGTTGGTTGTTTGTTTTTTTGGGTTTTCTTGGTTTTTTGGTTTTTTTTTTTTTTTTGGTTTTTTTTTTTTTTTTTGGAATAAGCTGTTTTGTGAATTTTTGCAATTTTTCCTTTCAATCCTGAGCTTTTTAGGCCAGTTTTAAACTTTTGCTAGTTGGAGCACAGTAATCAACCTCAGTTAATCCAGCTCTCCGAGAGCCAGAGAAAGATATTTTCTGCAACAAGATCTGCTGCACCAGTCACATTTTTCAAAGGAAAAAAGAGAAGGTCATTTTTTTTACAGGTTAATTTCGGGAAAAAATAAAACCCAGCAACATATTTTCCCCCCTCCAAATCTCACAGAAATGGGAAACTTGGAAAAACCTAGCAAGGTTTTCTCTGAGGTGTCTCTCCCACACACCCACACGTGTTTCCGTTTGCTGTGGTGCATATCCCCATTAACTTCAACACCACTCTCCAGGCAATAAAGTTAAGCTTCGCCTACATGCTTCCAAATGTTGGCCTTATTTTAAAGGCAATAGAGTAAGGGGAAGGAAGAGATGTGAGCCCACAACCTTGATGCACACCTTCATCGCTGGGGTACCACCAGGTCAGGATGATGGGGACACAACCCATCTGCTTTAAGAAGGTTATTCCTGTCAAAAAAAAAAATCCACAGCTCCCAGTCCTTCTTGCTGCCCTGCAGTTTCATGGTGCCACAAAGGAGTGAGAATGATCCCACACTGGCAAAACTTCTGCACAAACTTTAAATGAAACCTGTACTTTGCTTGGAAAACATTTACCTTTCCCCACTGGGTCTTACGAAAGAAGATGAAGCCGGGCAGAGCTGCTGCCTGTGCAATCTCCTGCTTGGTGGGAAAGAAAGATCATCTCCAAGGATGACAGATTAGGATGTGGAAGGCTTGGTGGCATGGCACCAGAGAGTTGCTGTAAGGCTGAACGCATTAAATCCTCCATCTCCTGAAACAAAGCCATTGTGTCTTGATGGGTTGGTGCAGAGTTTTACCGGAGATACCTCTCCCACCCCAGGGCAGCTGAAGCTGGGTGAGATGAAGACCCACAGGGAGGTCCATACCACACAGGGATTCTCAACATCTACTTTACATGTGTCGCCACCCCCAATGCCCAAAAACCTTCTCAGCACCCTAGAGCAAACTCGAGATGGGTGCTAAAAAACCTAAGCGACACAAATACAATCTGCTGGGGGGTGAAAGGGAGAAGGTGGAGAGCATCTGCAAAGACTCAGCCTCTCGTGATGGCTGCAGATTTCAGCCTGACTTCCACCGCAATTGCTTTTGCACCACCCACGGCCCCAGTGCCATCGCTACACACAGCTTTGGAAACGCACTCCCTGCCTTGTAATTTCTCACTGGGTTATTTTTGCTTCACTCTCACACAGAACAAGCCACGACTTCTCACTGGGTCTGCTCACACCATCCCACCTGCAGATAGGCTTAGGACAACCAAGCAAATCGCCCATCGTAAACAGCGTGCCAGCCTCTGGGTGCTGATAACCCTCTGCCCAGACTAGATTTCATTTCCACAATCTAAAAAGTTATCCTGATCCGGGAATAAGGAATTTAGCAGAAGCTCCCTGATGTAGGTGGAAACAATCTCATTTGCTTTCAAAAGCTGCGTATCAGGCCATAGCTCCTTGCAGAATATCACATTAATAGGGAAAGGCAAATGAATGATTTTACTTCTCCTAGCTGAAAAAAAATAAAATAAAAAAATGCGGCTGACCTGAATTACCTTCCTGATAACAGGTTTCAAAAACGCTCCCAGGCTGAGGACTTTGCCAGTTGAGATTTCATGTGAAATGAGACTATTCATGTCATGACCACAACCTGCTGAAAAATGCCCCTTTAGATAGGAAAGCTCCCAGAACCTGTCAGTGTAATGATCTCTGCTGTATCAACAAACAGATTTTGGCATATTCATTATCCACCTGCTCAGCTGCACAGCGAAGCATTGTTGCAGGACGGAGCAAGAAAGGAAAAACACTGAATTCAACCGTTCTTCCCGCAGAAAAAATTGACATTGCAGGTCATTCTTTTCCTTAGCAAAAGTCAAGCCTTTATTTCCCGCTGTGCTTGGGAGGGAGGACCTGAATTACACACAGTATTGAACACAACTGATCAATCTCCCTTGAGTGGGTGCAAGAGTATTTTCCTTCCCGTCTTTGCTCCCCAAGCATCCCCATCGCTTTCTGTCCCAAACTTTACAGCAGAACATTTTTCCTCCTTTGCCTATTCCTCCTAATATTCACCATTATTCAAGATTTTAAATCCATGCTAACTCTATGTATGGATTTCAGACCACACTTCATAGGAAATCAAGGCTGCAAAACAAAGGTTTATTTCATACAGGTATTTTCAAGCAACAGAGCAAATTATGCTCATGTATTATGCTCTCCAGCTTCACACAAAATAAAATACTTAACCCAGCAGTTTCTGCAGCAAGGCCCCCATTCCTGCCTGCCCTCCGGCATTCAGAAGAAGAGGCAATCTTGGCTGAAAGATGTCAAATCAAGGGGGTCTTGCTCCAATCCTTGGCAAGTGTTTCTAGCAGTTTATTACTCTCAGTATTAAAAAAACTTGCAGTTTTTTCTTTTTTTTTTACCTGGATATTTTTGCCTAGCTCTAGTTTCTGAGCATCTCATCACACCAAGCCTATTTCTGCTAAAGAAAACAGTATGTCTCTTTTCCCAAAGTGAAGACTTGAAGGCCACAATCCCATGAGCAAGGATGAGAGCTGTGAGCATCTCCTTTCCATACCATCTCACTGCTGGGCCACACAACTCCACCAGCTGCAGAGAGCTGGACCAGGGATGGAGATCGCTCAGGAGAAAAGCCATGGTCAGACTTCACCACCAAGCCACACTCAACCAAGAAAAAAGCAAAATACAGCAGACCCAGGCAAAAAAAACCCCCACCAAACCCAAAATGTGATCCTCCTATCTCCTAGGTCAAGCCCACCACATGTAGCTGGATTGTCCTGTCAAGAGCATGAGACTGGACCCATAGAGGGAGAAAAGGTAAAGAATAAAAATCTGAAGGTTTTTTGGGGTGAAAATCTCACCCTTTTTGGAAGGGCTGAGGGGTCTGACGGTTTTGGAGCTCTTGGAAGTGGCCCAACTGCTCCACAACCCAAACAGATGGGCAAGAGCACAGCAAATTAACAACTCCTCGTTAATAAATGCAAAGTCATGCTGGGTAGGGAGATGAATTTTTGCTTCTCAGGAACCTGCCAGGGTCTTAAACTATGTCAAGCCAAGGAAGGGACCTCCTGCCAATGGAGACAGAGCAGCAGAGACCTCTGCTCTGCGCACAGCCACAAAGCTAACAAGATGTTTGGCTGCATATGGAAAGGAACAGCAAATAATCCTGGAAATATTATAATGTCTTGGTATAAAACAGTAGCACAGGCTCAGGCAGGGAGAAAAGTAATGATGCAGAAAAGGCAGGAGTGTTCAATCAATATTTCTGCTCCACATTTGGAAAGAAGCAGGATGACATGCTTGTATCACGTGAGGAGGATGAAGTACTTTCCAGTCCATTAGTAATCAAGGAGGTTGTTAAACAGCATCTACCAGCGATAAACAATTTTAAATCAGCAGGCCTGGCTAACTTGCTCCCAAGAGCCCTCCAACAGCTGGTGTAGAAGCTCTCCGTCCTGTTGATATTAATTTTTAATAAATCTTGGAATACCCAGGAAGATCCAGATGGCTGATCTGCGAAAGGGGCAAGTGAGCTGGCCCGATGAGCAGGTTGGTTTGTCTGCCATCAGTCATGGGTGAAATAACGGGAACCCTCCTGTGACTCAACCAGAAGAGGAATTAAAGGATGGGAATATGGTTAACACTCTCCAGAGAGGTTCTGCGGCAAACACATCCCATCAAACAAAGCTGATTTTGTTCTTTGAGGAGATTACAAGTTTGGTTAATAAAGATAATTGCCTAGAGATAATATACATACGGCGTTTGATCTACTATGACGTGACATACTAAATCAACCTCATAGTCCATGAGGTTGGACTAGATGATCCTTGTGGTCCCTTCCAACCTGGTATTCTATGATTCTATGACACGCTGATTAAAATATGAGCACTGTATTATGAGAATAAAAGACATGTAGGGGGGATTTGGAGCTGATCTCAACAAATCGGTGTCTGAGGGGAACCGGGCTGTTTGCAGGAGGCTTTCTCCATGCTCAATCCCTGCCCCAATATTCAGCATTTTCTTATTCAGAAGCAAATAGAGCATTGCTGCTGATAAATCAGTGATGTGCTACACAAACAGGAGAGGCCAAGCCATCTGAGCAGAGTGGAGGTGATGGCAGACAAGCATCTGGCTGGGGTCATCGCTCCACCTCAGAGGATGAAAAGAAGGGGGTCAGTGAAAATCAGAGGTGGGATGTTCAGAATGGATGCAGAAAGTGGGAGGTGACACCATGGCAGGTGGTGGTGGGAACCATGTCTCTGCAGAGACACACGAACACCTGGCCCAGCAGGAGGGCAGAGGGTTGGACGTTACGCACATCCCAACATCTCTGAGGAAGAATCCTTGGAATGGGTATCAGGAGGTAAATGGGAGCCTGGGATGAGAGGGGTCGGGATGGGTGACTCCATCCTGAAGGGTTTTGAAGCCTCTGGAGTTGGCCATTGCCTAGGAGAGGATGCATGACCCAGCCCAGACCTTTCTGTGCTCTTCACAGGACTTAATTCTGGCACTGACCTTTGTGACCCCGAGGAAATAAATTAAAGCTTGATCCAGCTGTTTTCTAACAGGAATATTCCATCTGGCCTTTCCTATCCCTGAGCCTTAGCTGCCCAACCTTCCTTTGTGTCTTCTCCTGGGTCTGGAAGGGCAGTTTCATATCTGCCCTTCTTCCTGCTACTTCTGCAGTTGCCTTGGAAGGGACCAGACCTGCTCAACCATGAAAGAGATGAGGGGAAAACTCTGTATCTCAAGAGCCAAAAAAGCCCTGAGCAATCTCATGACCACACCAGGTACAGGTTCCCGGTTCCTTCACCTTCCCCCTCCCCCTTTTCCTTGAGGCGCAGGGGAATGGGAGTGGGGGTTTGCAGTCGGTCTTCCCGCCACGTGCTTCTTAAAGGGGTAGGAAAAAAAAAACACCTCATCCCAGTGTCTCTCTCTCTGCTTCCACGTGGCCCCCTTTCCATAGGGGAAAAAAAGTCCTCAAAAGTCCAATATGGGTCTGCCCACAGCTGCAGCTTCCCTCACACACAAAACTGCTTCAGCCCAAGTCCACAAAACTCCAATCTGGGTCTGCCCATGGTCACAGTTCCCTCACACACGACCAGCTGACCCGGCTCTCGCCACGGGTTGCAAAGGGGAAACCTGGATTCTGCATCGTCCTCCTTCTCCCTCTCCTTTCTTTCCTTCAACTGATCTCGGTGTTCTTCAAAAGTTGTTCTCCTCAGCCCCCACTCCTTTCTCCGCTGCAGATCTCTTCTGATGGTTATGGAGATCCCGTCTCTCTCTCTCTTTTTTTCAGGATGAAACTGCAGCAGGGCTTAAGATGGGTTGGACCTGGGATTTCATATTTTAGGGAGATGTGTGAAACCTGGGTGCTGCTGTGGAGTCAGATCATGTACCTGCGAGGGACAGGATTTGCCGCCCCAGCTCGCTATGGCTGGGCCCCAAAGCCAGGCCATGGAGCACTCGTGTCCCCCCAAGTGCTCCCAAAAGATTTGGCTCCGATTGCTCCAGTGAGATCTGATTTCTTCAACAGGTGGAAGTGGTAATTGTGTATTTCCCCCCTCCCCCCCCATATTATAAGAGAAAGGAGAAGGAGAAGGAGGAGGAGGACAGAGCCATTTATCATGTGCAGCCAAACCCTGGGCTCAACTCAGGGAAATGAAAATGAGTCGGTGACACTTCATATAATGGCATTCTAGTTTGTTCTCCTAAATAATTTGTATTTTAATGAGTCCTTTTTGCT
>NW_010178407.1:921-1307 GCF_000695765.1 Mesitornis unicolor | reverse complement strand
TTTTCCCAAACAGCGCTGCTAGAAGATATGCTCAAGGTCAGTTGTCTCATCATGGGTGCTGTGTCTGCGCCTATGGGGGGAGAAGCGGACCCAAAACTGACCAACGAGGTATTCCATCCCACATACGTCATATACTGTATAAAAACTGAGAGATCACAAGGATCTCATGCCTTCCTTTTTTTTCCCCTTTTTGTGCTTTTGCCTTTTCTACCGTTCCTTCCATCTTGACCCTTCCATCCATCTCGATCCTGCAGAGGCCAAGGCCTGAGCAGAATCCTGCTCGTTCGTTTGCCGCTGATCCTGATTTGTGTGTCCTGCATCCTGCTCCCACCTGCTGCTGAGTTTGGTCTGGGACTTTTCCAGTGCCTGGCTCTGCAGAGCCTCTG
>NW_010178407.1:0-649 GCF_000695765.1 Mesitornis unicolor | reverse complement strand
CCATGACAGATTTAGTGGCGCCCAACGTGGGGCCACAGTGCCCGAGATCTTATCAGTTTGCCTGAATAGTTTGAATTCCAGCTCGCTCAGTTATGGTAGCGTCAGGCTGTCTGCTTCTCAAGAAATGGTTGGAAAATTAAAACGGACAGATTAAATCATGTCATTGATAAATGCAATATTATATCGGGTCTTCTTAATGGTTTGCTCTGCGTTAGGTGCTAGAATGCTGCCCTACGTGCCGCACATGCTGTATTATTTCATACTTGTTGCTTGTGCCTATTTTCTGTATTTTCGTTATGGGCGATGGATGAGAGCTCTGCTTTTTCTCTGCTGTTGGACAATGATTTATGCTGTGATGATGTAATATTAATAATACATATTCATGGGATTTAACAATACGCTTATACATATGCATGACCTATCCCCGCTTCATATTATAATTAGCTCTCCTCCCATCCGTGCTTGAGCAGTGTCCTTACTGGTGGTCATGAGAGGTGTTGCAGGGGATGATCTTCTCTTCGCAACCTTTGTTAAATTTTTCTTCTTGCGTAGACTTAGTTATTACTTGGCTCTTGCTCAAACCACAGGAACGGTATTGTCTCGCTTCTGAGAAAGTGTTTTTTCTTTCTGGGGTCTTATGGGTTTTACA
>NW_010178406.1:0-5879 GCF_000695765.1 Mesitornis unicolor | reverse complement strand
AAATTCATTGGAAATTCATTGGAAATTCATTTGGATTTTCCTTTTTTCGCTTCGAGCGTATTTTCAATTTGTCGGGAATTTCCTTCAAATTTCTTTTTAAGTTCGCTTCAGCCGACTTAAAATTGACTTAAAATGTGTTTTGAACGTGCTTAAAATCTATCTTAGCCATTTTAAATTTCCTTAAAGTGACCAAAAATTCCCTTGAGATGTATTTTAAAGTCATTTTTACATTTTCTTTGAATCTCTTTTGGTTACTTTAAATTTACTTCAAGGGACCGAAAATTTCCTTGAAATTTATTTTAAAGTTATTTTACATTTTCTCAAAATCTGTTTTAGCTATTTTTAAATTTGCTTAAAATGACAAAATTTCCTTAAAAATTATTTTAAAGTCATTTTTACATTTTCTTTGAATCTCTTTTGGTTACTTGAAATTTACTTCAAGGGACCGAAAATTTCCTTAAAATGTATTTCAAATTTACTTGAAATTCGTCACATAAAATTACGTAAAATGACTTAAAATGTACTTAAAATGTAGTATGAATTTATTTTAGATTTATTTAAAATGACTTAAAATTTACTTGAAATGTATTATGAATTTATTTTAGATTTCCTTAAAATGACTTAAAAATTTACTTCGATTTCTTTTCATTTACTTACATCTACTTAAATTTACTTGAATTTGCTTAAAATTTACTTAAAATGTCTCTTATTTTTCTAAATTTACCTACAATTTACGTAATTTTCTTAAAGTTGTATTTTAAGTTTGCTTCACAATTGTTTGCAATTGATTTTGAACCTTAAAGATGCTTTAAAGGCATTTCTTTGTAATTTTAACGGCGTTTATTTTACTTTTAAAAGAATGAATGTAAATTTTTTAAAGTTTAAATATCAGGTTTTTATAGAATTCAGTAATAAATTTAAAAATGTTAAAGAAACATTGAATATTAAATAGAAAAAGTAACTATAAAATGTACCTATAAAATGTAGCTATAAAATATGAAATGCATAGAAAAGAATTGTAAACAGGGAAGAGGAAATATGTCTAAAAACCGAAATAAATAGAAAATAAGTAGAAAATAGTAAATAAATAGTAAATAAACTTTATTTTATCTAGATATATATTTCTATTTATAGAAAATTAAATAGATAAAAAATAAGAGTAATGTAAAATCAAATAAATCTAAGATAAATAGAAACATGAAATCAATCTCAGATCGGTTTCTCTGGGCCACAGCTGAACACGGTTGCTCTGCACGTGTGGAACCAGGGTGTAGTTTACTCCATGTGTGTAAACGGGGTGTAGATTGCATGTGGCGCATGTAAGCGGGGTGTAGGTTGTATTTGATGTGTGTGTGTCGGGTGTATTTTACACCGTGTGTATAATCACGGTGTAGTCTGCACCATGTGTGTAAACTGGGGGGTGTAGGTTGTATTTGACGTGTGTGTGTCGCGTGTATTTTACACCGTGTGTATAATCACGGTGTAGTTTGCACCATGTGAGTGTTAACATGGGGTAGTTTACACCATGTGTGTAAATGAGGTGTAGATGGCATAGGATGCGTGCAAGTGGGGTGTAGTTTACACCACATGTGTAAGCCGGGTGTAGGTTGCTCCGTGCGTGTGTAACCAGGGTGTAGCTTACACTGTGTGTGTAAGTGGGGTGTAGTTTACATGTGATGCATGTAAGTGGGGTGTATTTTACACCGTGTGTGTAAACCAGCTGTAGGTTGCTCCGTGCATGTGCAACCATGGTGTAGTTCACAACATGCATGTGTAAGCGGGGTGTAGGTTGTGCTGTGTGTGTGTGTGTGTAAGCCGGGTGTAGTTTGCATCACACGTGTGTAACTGTGGTGCAGTTTACACCACGTGTGTTGGTGGGGTGTGGATTGAATCTGATGTGTGTAAGCAGTGTAGTTAACACCGTGTGTGTGTAACCATGGTGTAGTTGACACCATGTGTGTAAACACAGTGTAGGTTGCACTGTGCGTGCGTAAACTGGGTGTAGTTCACTCCATGTGTGTGAACAGGGTGTCGATTGCATATGATGCGTGTAAGCAGGGTGTAGTTTACACCACGTATGTAACCCGGGTGTAGTTTGCTCTGTGCGTGTGTAACCATGGTGTAGTTCACACCATGTGTGTAAACTGGCTGTAGGTTGCTCCGTGCATGTGTAACCGTGGTGTAGATTGCATTTGATGTGTGTAAACCGGGTGTAGTTTGCACTGTGTGCGTGTAACCGTGGCGTAGTTCACTCCACGTGTGTGCAAGCGTGTTGTATCTCACACCACACGTGTGTGAACACCCGTACCGCACTCTTCATGCATACAACCGGGTATAACTTGCACAGCAAGCATGCAAACAGGGTGTAATTCACACGAGTGTGTAAACACGTTGTAGCCTGCACACCACGCATATGTAAGCGTTTTTAAGCGTGTTCAGATGCTGCTCCCCCTCCCCCCAGATGCTGCTGCTGCTGCTGCTGGCGCTGAGCACCCGTCCCACGCATGGGGCTGTGCACGTCAACCTGACCGAAGGTACCGGCACATGCGTGTGCGCACACCGGGACACGCGTGTGGCACCACCGCCATCACTGACCCCCATATGTGACCCCCAACATATGTGATGCCCTACAACATACACGACCCCCCACAACATACACGGCCCCTCAACAACATGAGACCCCCCCCCATACAACATACAAGACCCCACAACACACGTCCTCCCCATATATGGCCCCCATACGTCTTCCCAACATGTAACCCCCAAATTTGCATGTAACCCCTCCAACACACATGTAACCTCCCAACACACATGTAACCTCCCCCAACGCATGTGTAACATTCCCAACATGCACGTAACCCCCCAAACTTGCATGTAAACCCCCAACAGCCATGTAATGTTGCTCAGCACGTGTGTAACCCCCCCAACATGCATGTGATGTCCCCCAACACGCATGTAATGTCCCCAGCATGCATATACCCCACCCAAACCTGTGTGTAACCCCTCCAGCATGCGTGTGATGTCTCCCAACACCTGTAACCCCTAACACATGTATAACCTCCCCAACATACATGTAACCTCCTCCAACACACACGTAATGTCCCCAACACACACGTAATGTCCCCAGCACATGTGTACCCCACCCAAACTTGTATATAAACCCCTGAACTTGTGTGTAACCCCCTCCTACACGCATGCAATGTCCCCAGCATGTGTCTATCCCAACTAAACTTGCATGTAACCCCTTCCAACACATGTGTAACCCCCTCCCACACTCATGTAATCTCCCCCAACACACACGTAACTCCTTCCACGTGTGTAAACTCCCCAGATGTGCATAACCTCCCCCAACACACATGTAATGTCCCCCAACACACATGTAACCCCCTCCCACACGTGAAACCTCCTCCCACATACATGTAACCCCACACACACGCGTGTTACCCCCCGCAGGGTGTCAGATCATCCACCCTCCGCGGGACGGGGGTATCCGGTACCGGGGGCTGACCCCCGAGGAGGTGCGCAGCGTGCGGCTGTTGCCGTTCGACTACGAGATCGAGTACGTGTGCCGGCCCGACCGCCAGATCATGGGCCCCAAGGTGCGCAAGTGCCAGCGTGACGGCACCTGGACCGCCATGGCGCAGCCCAGCCGCTGCTGTGAGTGTCACCGCCGCTGTCAACGTCACTCGTAGTATCCATTGCCTTCATCATCACCGTTACCTTCATCAAAACCACCAGCATCACAACCACCATCCCCATTCACCTTCATCATCACCATTACCTTCATCCCTCTATTGTCATCATCCCCATCACCTCCATCATCACTATCATCATCCCCAACCCCACCATCTCCATCATCATCATCAGCCCCATCCCCATCATCGTTGCTATCATTGTCACCATCCCCATTGTCACCATCACCATCATCATCATCCTCATCACCATCACCAGTGCTGTCACTGTCCCCAGCACTGATATTGTCACCATCATCATCACAAACACCATTCCCGCTGCCATCCTCATCCCCATCACCATCACTGTTCCTATCACGATTGCCATCACCATGTCCATCGTGATCACCATCACCATCATTCTTAGTTTCATCACTGTTGCCTTCATCACAATCACCATCCCCATCACCATCCCCATCACCAGCACCATCACTGTCCCCATCGTGATCACCCTTGTCATCACCCTGTCCATTGTGATCACCATTAGCACCACCATCACGATCACCATCATTGTCACCATCATTCTTAGTCTCCATTACCTTCATCATCATCATCACCTTCATCACAACCGCCATCACCATCACTATCACAATCACCACCATCATCATTGTTACTGTCTCCATTGCCTTCATCATCACCGCTACCGTCACAACCACCATCCCCACCATCACTATCATCACCGCCATAGTGGACACCACCATTGTCACCATCACCATCGTGATCACTGTTAGCATCCTGTTACCATCACCATCAGATTTAGCGTCACCATCAGGATCACCATCACCATCACCGTCAGTGTTACCAACACCATTACCGTTATCATTACTGTAACCATTACCACCACCACCATTACTACCACCATCACCATCACCATTATTGCCGCCACCATTACCATCATTGTCACCCTCCCCATCCCTGTCACCATCACCATCACCTTTGTGATCACCTTTAGCATCCCCATCACCAGTACTGCAACCATTACCATCACCATGACCATTACCGTCACCAATACTGTCAATGTCGCCGTCACAACTGCCATACCCATCACCATCATCATCACCATCCCCATCATCAGAATCACAGCCATTCCCGTGCCCATCATCATCCCCATCACCATCACCACCATCATCTCCATCCTCGTCATCACCACCACCATCTCCATCACCATCACCATTATTGTCCCTGTCATGAGCGCCATCCCCATCATTCTTCATGTCCATTGCCTTCATCACAGCCACCATCCCCACCCCCATTACTGTCCCCATCCCCATTACTTTCATCATCACCTTCATCATCATCATCATCACCATTCCCACCATCACCACCGTTACCATCCCCATCATCACCATCATCACCACCATCACCAGTGCCATCACTGTCCCCAACTCTGATATTGTCACCATCCCCATCACCACCACCATCATCTCCATCACCATTCCCGTCATCATCACCATCATCACCATTCCTATCCCCATCGTCACCATCACCCCCATCATCCCCATCACCTCCATCCCCATCATCCCCATCACCTCCATCCCCATCATCACCATCACCCCCATCCCCATCATCAACATCACCCCCATCACCACCAGCATTCTCATCACCATTTCCATCACCATCATCACCAACATCCCCATCCCCACAGGTCCCCCCAAAACCCCTTGGTAGATCTCACTCATGGAAGGGTTTGCAATTGACCCCCCCTCCAAAACTTTACGCCTCAAAACCAGTGCGAACTTGCCCCAAAATGCACCTGAGCCTGGAGAACGGGCAGGCGGTGACGCGAGGGATGGAGCGGGTGCCGGTGGAGGGGACGTGGACTGAGTACAGCTGCAACCCCGGCTTCCGCCTGGTGGGCAGCGCCCGCAGCAACTGCACCAAGATGGGGCGCTGGAGCACCCCAAAACCCGTCTGCGAGCGTGAGTGGGGCTGGGGGGTCCATGGGGTGGGGTCTCCATGGGGTTTGGGGGTCTCTGAGGTGGTGGGTTGGGGTCTCCATGGGGTTGGGAGTTGCCTGGGGTGGTGGCTTTGGGTCTCCATGGGGTTGCGTTGTCCTTGGGATGGAAGCAATGGGGATTTATGGAGTCTCCATGGGGTTTGGGGGTCCATGGGGTGATGGCTTGGGGTCTCCATGGGATTGGGTGGTCT
>NW_010178405.1:0-415 GCF_000695765.1 Mesitornis unicolor | reverse complement strand
TTCAGCCTGGTAACCCTTAAACCATAACACAGGACTCAGTCTTCTTATCTGTTTTAGAATCCACTCCATGAAATGGGTAGGTACTATGGTACTCTAAGAGTAAAGATGAAATTGTGTGTGAATAAACTTAGAAAGGCTGTGGTACAAAAAGATACCACAAGGAACTTACATAAAAAGAAGTTTGAAAAGGTTCCACAAGTTAATTAAATAAAGACAAAAGCAAATGTCTATTACTTAACAGAAAGGAGGACCAAATAACAGATGACACAACTAAGTGCAAAATCTTCACTATATTTTTCTCCATTCTTCACAAAAAAGGTTAATTGTGACCAGAAGCATAACATAATTAATATTAGCAACGAAGTGCTAGAACTATAAGACACAATTTTTTAACAGACAGAAAAGTTCTTAGATG
>NW_010178404.1:4715-16928 GCF_000695765.1 Mesitornis unicolor | reverse complement strand
GAGGTCTTTGGCGGTTGTGGGGGTCTCTGGAGTTAATGGGAATCTCTGGAGGTGGTGAGGCGTCTGTTGAGGCTGAAGGGGGCTGGGAATATGGGAGGGCGCTGGAGGTAGCAGGGATTTCGGGGTTCCTGGGGGCTCTGGAGGTGGTGAGGGGCTTTTGGGGTTGGTGGGTGCTGTAGGCCTCAGTGGGGATGTCTAGGGGTTAGTGCGGGTGGTGGAGGGCTCCGTGGGCAGCAGAGGGCCGTGGGGGTAGCAGAGGCCTCGGGCAGGCTGTTTACTGTGAGGAAGAAGTGACTCCACTTCAAGATGGTTGATGGGTGAAGGAAAGTTGTGCATCCCCCAGCTCCTTTTCCTGCATGTGAGCGCCTTGTTACAGAGCAGCCCTGTCGTTCAACCACCTTTTTCCCAGAGTGTTGAAACCTCCCTGGACCTGTGTATATGCAGGGAGGCTGACGTGGTTTAGAGATACAAGTACGTGCTCGGTTTTCAGCCCAGAGCTTGAATTGTGGTTTTGCTAATGCTTTGGTGACATTAGGCAGGTTATTTGGAGGCTGCTTTCACTGCGCAGCTAGCCGAGGCCTTCTAGAGTGCTGTGTCTGCTCCCTCCCTTCCACAGACGTGTTCACTCTCAACTGTGGCAAGTCTGGTTTTGGTCTGGCTTGCCACGGCCGAGGCCACAAGAGAAAGTGTGGGCTCCACTTGCGCTGAGTTTGAGAACTTGCCCACAGCTGTGTGGGCTGTCATTGCCTCCCGCTTCCTTCTCTTAGGCCCTGAACAAACACAAGATCTCCCTCGGTGGTGTGGGGACTGGCTTGGGTTCCTGCTGTGTGGGGATGGCTTGCCACGGCCGAGGCCACAAGAGAAAGTGTGGGCTCCACTTGCGCTGAGTTTGAGAACTTGCCCACAGCTGTGTGGGCTGTCATTGCCTCCCGCTTCCTTCTCTGAGGCCCTGAACAAATACAAGATCTCCCTTGGTGGTGTGGGGACCATGGCACATGATCCCAGAAGCCAAGGGGATGTTGAGCTGGATGCACTGTGCTAGCATCCCTATCCTGTAAAACCATGCTCATAGTTTCCTTGAGTTGTTTCATAAAGAACAGCAATGCCAGTGCCTTATTTTGGGGTTATAGACAGTATAATGTATAGCTATGTGTAGTATTCTACATTAATTTGTGGAATTTACGTCTTTGGAAATTGAAAGTGGTGACATTTTGCAGAATGCCTGGTCATGGCCTCAAAGCCCAGAAGTTCATTTGTTGTCCCCTTGCCCACACATGCGGTGGCACCCCCTGGTAGAGCTAAAATGCCCTGAAACGACTGAGTCTCACACTGTGCCTTGAAGATGGCTGGACTCTTGCTTTGTCAGACTATATGGAGCATATGTATAGCTCGCTGTTTTTCTTTAGCCATCTGGGGTGTTTATTTCTTCTGCTCAGGGAGAGAGAAGTGCCGAGAGTTGGAGGATGATAACAAGAACAGTGGAAGTTCAACATGATTTTAAAGTGAATTTGCTTTGGTGTGTTGTGTGTGGCCATCTGACCACAGCTGCCAGGACAGCTGCCTGCTTTGCTGCCTGGACAAGCCTTGCAATCAGCCTTGCTAAGGGAAGGCGATCATTTCTCAGCCATTTGTTGCCAGGTTCTTTTAGCATCAGTAAGTGGTTTAAAAGGAGTTCCTTAAGACTTGTTTTGGGGGTCAGGGAGTAGCTGTAAAATCTGCTTTTCTAGCTCTGGAGTGCATCCCCTTGCTCTCTTTGAATGAGCAGTCACTGCCAACTCAGGGGCTTTGAGCACAAAGCTCTGAGGGAGCTTTCATCAGATAAGCTTAGGTGTGTGTGAGGGGCTTATAATGCAACTTCCCTTAATGCACAATTCAGCTGTATTGCAAGATTATATTTTCATCCCTGGGGGGACAAGATAGCTGCAGATTTTATTTGGGAAAGAAAATGTTTCTGCTTCTCACATCACTGCCAGTTATCCCTTTCTGAGACAACAGGAAAACAAAAGCATGCCTTGTTCTCAGCCGGTGCTATTTGCCCAGTGTTTCCACAGGTTTTTTTCAATGAGCTTGTGGAATATAATTTTCACTTATGTTTCTCTTCATTCTTTAAAAGAAACTGAATGATGTTGTCTTTCTGTTCAAACATATTGTGTTGAACGCAGTTGTGATGTTTTCAAGCAAGGCCTAACACTCACCATAAGGGAGAAGTGCAGAAAATTCTGTGGGTCCATCAGCACACCAAGAATGCATCTTCATCTTCTGCCAGGAAGTAGCAGTGGTTCACATGAAGATTTAATTAGGGCTTGGCAATATCTTCAGATAAATGCCAGGTCTGACAGAACAAAGATGTCAGAGAAGGTTTGGGGAGAGCTGAGAGAGGTAATAACAAGGGATTTTCTCTTTTCTCCTTCTCCTTATCTGGATCATGTCTGAAGCTGGACGGGCTTTTTATGTTAACTCTTTTGCTTAATGTGGGAAAGTGATGCTAGGATGAGCTCAGGGGATTTGTAATGGAGATGGGTTGAGTCTCCTGCATCTCAAGTGCCAGTTTAAATGGCAGCCAGGTTCCTCGTCGCTGAAAGCCACCTGATTTTCACACTGGCCTGTATGGTAGCCTCTATTTAAGCAGTCACATAACAGAATCACACACAGAATCCCAGAACATTAGGGATTGGAAGGGACCTCCAAAGCTCATCCAGTCCAATCCCCCTGCCGGAGCAGGAACACCCAGATGAGGTTGCACAGGAAGGCGTCCAGGCGGGTTTTGAATGTCTGCAGAGAAGGAGACTCCACAACCTCTCTGGGCAGCCTGGGCCAGTGCTCTGTCACCCTCACTGAGAAGAAGTTTCTTCTCCAATTTCAGTGGAACCTCCTGTGTTCCAGTTTGTGTCCGTTACCCCTTGTCCTATCATTGTTTGTCACCGAGAAGAGCCTGGCTCCATCCTCGTGACACTCACCCTTTAAATATTTATAACCATGAATGAGGTCTCCCCTCAGCCCCCTCTTCTGCAAACTAAAGAGCCCCAGCTCCCTCAGCCGCTCCTCAGAAGGGAGATGCTCCACTCCCTTGATCATCTTTGTAGCCCTACGCTGGACTCTCTCCAGCAGGTCCCTGTCCTTCTTGAACTGAGAAGCTGTATAAAACACCACCGTGGCTACTAATTATGAACCGCGCTTAATTGTTCGTTAATTGACCTGTGGACACTGAACTGCCCTGTTTTTAGCAAGGCCCTCTCCTGAGCAGAGAGAGTAGTTGTCGACAGGGCTCTTGTGGGAGGCAGGCAGCTCCTGTGCTGTGCCTGGGAGATTCCTCAAGTTAAAACCCATTTTGTTCATCCCGTATTGCTTCTTTACCTGGAGGCTGCGGTGAAAGGAGGTAATAAAACCATTTTACATAGAGCCTGAAAATCTCACCCGGGATTTGGTAGCAGAATCCAGAGGTTTTGTAGGCAAAGTGTGCTTTTCAGCATCCCACGGGACTTAGAAGAAGTCTTCATGGTCCCTTCAGCCCTTTGCAACGTCACTTCTGTCGGTGCTTCCTAGCAAGCCTCCTTGGGAGGGTCCCTGGGCAGAGGCCGCGTGCTGTGGCCGGTGACAAAGGTCCTTTGTGGCATTGGGTGTTGGCTCCGCTCTTGCAACTGAGCTGTTTATTTGGTTGTTTTTTTTGGAAATATGATTGACTGGATCCTTAGAGGAGGATTATTTTGAAGAAGAGCGAGAGAAAGCTGCGTTGTAAAATGGGGAAGACTCTAGCGGAAGAGGGGCTGCCCTGGGGGAAAAGCTGCAATTTACAGTAGCGGGAATTTGCCTTGAGATTCAACATCCTGCCATAAATTGTGGTTTTATCTTTCTTTGTTCAAGGGAGCCATCTTTAAAGTGTCACCACTCTATTCAAGGTTATTGGAACAAACACCCTTTCTGGAGGGTGGCGAAAACACCTTAGGTGATTAAAGCTGATTGAATTACAAGAATGTGGAGTGCTGGTGACTTTTTTTTATTTGCCCACTCTGCTTATTCGATATGGCTTACACATGGGGACACAGTAAAACCAGGTACATTTTGTAGTATTCCTTTTTTTACTCTGGAGACTTAGCAAAGGCTTCAGGAGAGTGTTTGGTTAAATTCAAACCAAGCCTTGCTGCTGTTCACCCCCCCTGGCTCCCTTAGGTGCGAGGGGCTGAGCTGGGGCAGCGATGTGTGAAATGGGCTCCTCATGGGGTGATGGATGGGAGCAAGGAGGGCCATCATGGTCAGGGTTGGGGTGGGAGCTGCTGAACTCAGCCCTTCCTGACTGGGAGCCTCCAGGAACAGAGCTCCAGCACCTGAGTTAATGGCACCGAGACCCAGAAGTTAATTTTTAACGATATAGTAGAAATGAAGGTGCCCTGCATAGCTGGAGGTGGGGGGGCTGATGCTGGTTGATGCCAGACGATGCTGGTTTACATCCCTGGTCCCTGCTGATGAAGGAGCTTTGAATGAAGGGTGCCGCTTTCCTTGGAGTCTGTTTTCGGAGGAGGCACGGCACGGTGATTTAATACACGGTATTGTTTGAGGAGGCTACAAAAACAAGGTTTCAGCAAAAGATACAGAGGCACTTTATTGAAGCAACGGTGAGGCAGACAGCTTTTCAATTGATTTTTATCAAAGCACTTGCAGTTTCCATTCAAGGCTGTTAAACTGATAATAAATATGGTGGACAGAGTCTTGTTTCCAGAGCTGCTGTTTTGTTCCCCCCTCTTTTTATAAAATGAGAAAACGCCTCAGCTTTAGGGGTGTAGAAACACCTTTTTTATTTTCCTGTCCGTAAGAAGCACTTCAGAGCTTTCCTCGGGTTTCTTATATCTTGAGAGTTTTATGAGTCTTGGAATAAAAATGGTTCCTAAATCAATGAGCTGTTGGCTACGTGCAGGGATAGAGAGATGTATTACAGCGAGCAGCCCTTGGGAATCCTGCAGGAGGAATTAACCCAGGCTTTCTTGTCCACGTACACCATTAGCCTAAATTTCCTTCGGAGTAAACTCGCTGCTTTGCTGTGCTGTAAGGAAATCATCTCTGTAAAGACAAACCTTTGCCCCACGCCAGAAGCCAGTGGTTAAAGTGCACACCATAAATTTAGGATCCGGTGCCAATAAAAGTCCGTGTTTGCAGCATGCTGCTGGGGCCTGAATCATCTCTTTTTCACTAATTGCATAATAATACTATAAAAAAGAACCTAAGAAGGATGCTCTGATTTACCCCTAACCACTCGAGTCTTGTGCCCTGTTCCAAGATAAGCTTTCCTCAGTACAAGGCAGCAGTAACTTTTCTTGCTATCAGCTGCCCACAGCATATTCCGTATCGAAAAGATGAACTTTGTTTTTGCCTGCAGTGAAGAGGGCACAAGAAGTACTCTCCTGAGAGTTTAAATACTTTTATAGGTACTTCTATAGCTGGTCAGTTGTTAAAAATTCAACCCCCTGCTGTTCCTAGAGAATTGTGCCAGTCATGCACAAGAGAGTCTGAGAAGATGCTTTTAGTTTGATAAGATTATTTGGATCTGCTTTCGCTTCATGACAATGGATTATGTTGTAAAGAAAATCTCCCTGCAATATGAAAATGGGTATCTTTGCTTTTAAAAGGGGCAAATAAATACTGAGTCATGAATCTGGCAACTTGGAGGAACTCCATACGTGTGTGAAGCTGGATAATTAGTGTAATGCCATTTAATACCAGGTTTCTAAGACTGGATTTATTTTATAGGCACAAAAGCAGATTGTAGCTCGTGGAGGTATTATAGCCTGTAGTTCTGAGTAATGCAGTTTTACCTCTTCCAGCACAGTGCACTTAAGTGTATATTCCATATGTTTTTAATATAAAGCTGTATGGGAGAGGTTGCAGCGTGAGGACAGCTCGTTCCCAGTTTGATGCTGCTGTGTTCACGTCCTCGGCAGATTTTTAAACTGCATATTTAAAATATGCTTGACTGAAACCACAGAGAAATCCCCACAGACCCTTCCAGCTGATTCTGTATTTCATCCAAAAGATCTTTCACCAAAAAAAGTAGTATTGTATGTTTTCCTTAGTTGAATTAAGAACAGTTTTAAATCAGGCTTTCCTTTGAGTTTGTGAGCAATGTTGGGTTTTTAATTAAGCACTCTGAAGCTGCTCAAGGCATTTGATGGTGTCCTGGGTGATAATGGACAGTGGAGGAGCAGCAGCAGTTGCAGAGATTTGAGTGAGATGATCCCTGCTGGGCAATGTCTCTGCGTAGTTCTTGCAGGGCTGCTGCTCTTTGGAGTGGGCCTGGCAGTGTTGTCCTCATCTGATGCTTCATGTTTGACTCTGGGTACATCATTTCACACTTTGTGCTTCAAAATCGCTGCAAAGTATAGGTGATAAAAAGCATAAATGTACAGAGAACACGGGAGAAAGCAGCGTGGAGATGTTATGAAGTGACCCAAAAGTCCAGCCTGTGTGACACCGTTTTCCCCAAATGGAGCAAGTTTCCCCTTTTCTCATTTATGTTCACCTGGGGAATTACTGTTTTTTTTTCTACATAAAAGAAACTTGTTGCTGAGTATAACAATCCTGTCTGGCCTTATCATCCGTCTTGGCTCCATCATTCTGCTGATGCTTCCCCATGGTTACTTTGCTCGTTTGTTTCAGTTCTCGTCAATGGGAAAGGGTTGTTTTAAAACTGATGGTTCTTGAGCACAAAAGATGCTGCTCCAAAGGCTTTGCTGCAGCCTGGTCTCTTCCCTTAGCAGGAGGACCTTTGCTGCAGGTAAACGTTTCTATACCTAACTCATGGAGCCAGATCTTCCATGGCTGAAGAAGGGGAGATGCAGGTCAGTTCAGCCAGTTATTGACAGCACTGTCTTTAAGTTTAATCATGATATGATTGTTACTCTCTATGATTGTTACATACCTGCCAGAATGACAAGGTAGGCCCCATAATGAAGTAACTCATTTCAAAATCAAGGATTAGGGAAGAAAAATAAGTCCATGTACGTATATACCCTGTCTGTGCTTGGGCAATTCCCAGCACAGCTATGTATAGACTGTTTCCCTGTGCTTTTGTCTCTCAGTTGACAGGAACCCTTTGGCAGCTCGGTGTTTGCAATGTAGTCTCGAAGAACATCAAAAAACCTAAAAAGGAGTAAATACTCCTAAAAGGAGTAGATATTCAGGAGAAACCCATTGAAGAATTCAGTTAGTTGGTAATCCCACTTGTTTTTTACACCAGTTTGTTCCCCAGCTGGTCCTCAGAAGCCTCCTGGGCCAGATTATTTTGGGAAGAAATTTCTTGTTCGAATTCAGATCAAAGAAAGTGAAGGCACAGGGCGGTGTGGTAAACTGCACTTGAACCCCAGGAACTTTGCAGAGCATCGGTTTCTCGTTCTCAAGGCAACAAAGACCCTGTTACATCCCAAGTGCGGTCAGGAATGTTGAGGATACTGCTGAGCTGGACACGTTGCATCCTCTGTACTTCCATGGGATACATCTGGGAGAAGTGTGACCGGCTTCCTATTTGACCCAAATAACAAAAATCCACATTTCTTGCCTGGCTGAGTAAATGCAAGAAAACCTCCCTTTTTAACTTCTGCTATTTCCTGACTTGTTTAAAAAGAAACTTCAGTTTTGTCTCAGTTACAGCTTTCTACTTTTCCTTTTGGACAGAGAAAGGCATCCTTCCTTTCCTGTACCCACAAAAAGCTGCCTCGAGCAGATTAAATAAATAATAATAATTTAAACCTGCCTGGCCGCGTTCCTGTGTGACCTGGTCTGGGTGATCCTGCTCTGGCAGGGGTTGGACTGGATGAGCTTTCGAGGTCCCTTCCAACTCCTCATATTCCGTGGTTCTGTGAAATAAATTGCAAGTTTCAGCAGCTTTGCCAGCAAATTTTGGAAGCTCTCTGTGCTGTCCCAGGCCTATGAGGTAGCGGTATTTGATAGCTTCCAATCGCTTTGTCTTCCCAGACTAATAAATACATCTGTCTGTTTTAATGACAGCATTTTACTTAAGCTATGATGACCAAATACTGAAATACAGATTATTTTTTTTCCAGACATCTGCAAAGCTTTGGTTGTTAATTCTGTCCAAAAAGTAAAGCCTGAAGTGAGTTTTTGACTGAGGGGATCCGGAGTTGAGCTACTACATTGTAACTCTTCCTTCCGAAACATCTCTCATTGCAGTTGGTACCATGAACATCCCTCTTTTACTGTTGAGAGTCTGAACTCCCTATCAGTTAACAGAGGAATTTAACCAGTTAATTGGGGCCTACTTTAAGATTAGGAGGAAAAAAAATATGTAAACTTTACTGGAATAACTCATCTGGAGTAAGTCTTGAAATCTATCTCTGCACCGGGACCGGTTATTACCTGAATGCTGCCTGGTGTTTTTCTGAGCAGTAAGTTTGACACAAAGATGATTGCTAGTGAAAGGTAAGGGTTAAGCAGAAGCCAGCCTATATTTGGGGTTGGGGTACCCTTCTCTTTAAGCTGTTGTAGTAAATAGCTTGTTTTTTCATTATCTTCGAGCTGCCCTTTCTCTACTGATTCTCGGTTCTTCTCATTAGAAGGGTGTTTTGGTGAGAAGAGCCATCTCAGACCTTTGTGAAATTTTCGGCTAAGTACAAATAGTGGTAAATCCGAAGTCACTTATTAGACGAGAAGTTGTTATGGCAACTCCAAGATGGTTGGCTAATCAGGGAGTGAGATCAGTTTTTATTTACAAGCGTAATGAGCAATTAAGTTTGAGCAGCTGTCAGACTTGGAAAGTGATTAAAGTTCAGCAAACAGCCCAAATGGGTCAGCGTTCAGTTCTGGTGGTTTTCTGACACTGCGGCTTGATCATGTGTGGGTTTCACCTCCTATAATTAAAACTGCCTTTAACATCCAGTGACTTGGCGTGGCCAGTGAGTAATGAGAAGTGCCTTTTGCATCCAGGCTCCTTAAAGAGCGTTGGCCTTGAGTCTTGCTGCGGCTAATGAGATATTTCACGTGTAGCATCCCTTAAAGCAAATCTTATTTTGCGTGCTGCCTTGCAGAGTCATCTCATGGCTGCTGCTGATCACCAGGAGGGAGCTGAAACGGTGCGGCCTCGCTCAGCTTTACACCTCTAAAGGGCACCCTTTCGTAAAAGGCAGCATTATGCTCTTGGTGGTTGCTTAGGGAGCTGCTGCTGGGCTCACAGGAAGGATGTGTGCAGTGTGCGTGAACATAAAAGCCAAAAGAAGCTGAGAAAGTCTTGATTCACTCAGAAATGTGAGAGAATGCCCAGGAGAGGTAAATCTCAGCCAGTGAAGCTTGGTCGCTGAGCTGGGACCAGGCCCACGCTGTGACTGGTTCTCGTTGCTGTCCCAAGCAGGAGCAGTGCCACTAACACTGATCAGCGTCCCGCTGCCAGAAAGGCTTCTGAAGGTTTCGTGTCTGCTATTTGATATCGTGTGGCATCTCCTGTGCTGTTGATTAACAAGCTGTAAGCAGCAAAGACTGAAAGGCTGGTTCTCGGCAGATTTCAGAAGATCCTGTGTGTTCACACTGGGAAAGTTGCCTTCCCATCTATGTTTTGCAGTTTTCAGAATGCACTACATCAGCCCTTTCTATCCACAAGGATTTGCTTCCCTGCTGTGTATGCTAAAGAAACCAAACTGTTTGTAAGCCATGCTCAAAATCTGCGCTCTGTTCTGATTTTCAACTGTCCAAGGAGCAATATGGTTGTTTTCCAAAACTATGCTGCAGTCTCCTGATACATTGACGTTGTTTTTAATTTTCCCACACTAATAGCACTGTGTAATGTGGGCAGTTGCAGTGAAATGTGAAATGTGCTGGGGCAGTTCCTGACCTGAAGAATTTACAAAGTTGTGTGGCCAGATAACACCGGTGAATGGTGGCTTATGGGAAAATGAAAATAGTCTCAGAAATAGGCATTTGCAGACTTGATCTAAACTTCTGGTATTGACGTTTTCTATTTATCAAGTCTTTTCCAGGCTTATCTCCAGCAGTGACACGTGAGAAACGGGGCTGTAGAAATGGAGCGGCATTTTTAATGGGCTTATTAGAGCCCAAGAAATCCGCATTTCTCAGCCCGTGCACGTGTATCTTCTTGGTATTGGTGCCTGATCTGCACTCGGGGTCCCCGAGAAGATCGCTTGGCCGTGTTTAGCCTCTAAGCTTTTGCAGGCATAGCGAGCTTGGCTTGTTGGAAGGGGCAGCTGGCAACGGAGCCCTTCAATGACAGCAGCGTTGGCAACAGGGATCGGTGCTACCCAGTGGAATGGGAGCCAGCTCGCCCCGCATCCCGCCGTGAAAACGCTCCGAGAATTCCAGACGCTGCTCTTCAAACCGCGGAGATGTTGGAGAGTTTGAAGGGGCTGGGAGCGAGCCGCCTCTCGCTGTCATCCTGTAAGAGCAGTGTGAGGGAAGGCTGCAAAATTGAAGAGCAAACCGAAACGTTTCACACCAGAAAACGTGAGCTGTCAGCCCTCGGAAGCTGAAGGCTCCTCGCTGTTTAGTTTGCTTCTACGTGTGGGCCAATCCTGCAGCTCTCACCTCCGTAGCTGTAGATACATCGGAGAGCTGGGTGCGGGCACGTGCACATTGAATTCTACTGCAGAATTTGTTTCTTTTAATTCATAACACATTTTGGTTGTCGTGGATGAGCATCTACTTAAAAATCAGCTCTGCTCCCTGCAGCTAAGGAGTAAACTTGTTCCCGTAACTGCTTGCTTTGTAGGAATGAAAGATTTTGCTTTCTCCTCCCCCCTCGCTACGTGTAATTAGTGTTTTCAGTTTATTTTAAGCAAGTGAGAATGTGGGCAATTGACTTTAGGAGTAACCTGTAAAAAATAATATGAATAATACCGATGTAGGAGCCTGATGGATTATCTTTGCCTCACAGTTTGTTTGCGGCAAACAGCACGTTACAAGTGAGTGGGTGGGAGGGGGAGTTTTAAATATATGAGGATGGATTTTTAGAGTTTGCAGCTGTCGTGGATTAAAAATTCTTAGAACATTTCATCCATGAAAGGCAATTAGTTTTGTTTTATGAATATGAAAAGCACGTAGCTTCTAAGTACTGGAGTGAAGTCCCAAGTGAGTTATTAGAACTTGCTTTACTCGTGTAGTACAAAATTAGCCATCAAGAGCTGATAGATTTCAAATATAGCTCACTGACACACTGATCATCCATAACTTTCCATAAAGACATTTTCTCGGGCTCACCTGTAATTACTGGATGCTGTTGAGTCCTAAACGGGGCAGCGAGTCACAGATCCGGACACCTCCTTGCACTTGATGGTGCTCGCGATGTTTTATGCAGCTGGGATATCCAATTTAACACCGTGCTGGCTGCACTTCTGGGTGGTAAAACTACACCTGGGTGCGTGGGATTTTCCTCTCTCTTACCTCCTGGTAGTATCTTACTCGTCAAATACATTCTGGTTTATATGTGTGCTATTGTTTTTCTGCAGTTTTGGGGGGGAATGGTTTAAAAAGCCATTTGCATGAGCTTATTTAAGGAGCTGTCATACTGGTGTTCTTCTAAATAACAAACCCGCTGTAACAGCGCCTTTAGGCGTACTTGCTGGCGAAGAAGTTGAGAAATAAATCACTGCTTTCTGCTGCCCCTTCTCTCAGTTTTGTAAGCTGAGGCTGCTAATATGAGTGGTGTCTGCCTTTTTTTTTAGCAGTATTAGCACAAATTCATGTATATGAATTAGCTGTTGAAGAGCTTCTTTGCAGTATTGGGGTTGTCTGTAGTGAGTGGGCTTTCTGGTGAGGAAAAACTTCTGAGCTACTAAAGGGGTGTTTGGAAAAAGATGATTTTTTTTTCAGCTTCTTTGGCTGATTTCTTGGTCTGGTCTGGTTTGGTTTGGTCTGGTTTCTTGGTCTGGTTTGGTTTGGTTTGGTCTGCTCTGGTCTGGTCTGGTTTCTTGGTCTGGTCTGGTTTCTTGGTCTGGTCTGGTTTGGTCTGGTTTGGTTTGGTCTGGTCTGGTCTGGTTTGGTTTGGTTTGGTTTGGGGTTTTTTTTGGATGGAGAGAGCCAAAGACTGAGCTGTGAAGAAATTGTGTATTTCTAGTGCTGGTTGACAGGCATTATTCGTCTGGTATGGCAATGTTTTAATACCTGAGATTCACAATTAAGGAACAAGGTAGCCCCTGCCAATCATCCAAATTCCTTGGCGAAATTAAACCAATATATAAACCTTTTGGCAAGCAGTAGGCTACAGTC
>NW_010178404.1:0-4684 GCF_000695765.1 Mesitornis unicolor | reverse complement strand
CGACGCTGTGCTGATAAATTCCCCCATACAGGATCATATGGACGAGGCACAGCAGTCGCAGTGAGATGCAGACAAGGCAAGTTGGAGGAGAACATTTTGTCATCTGGAAGGTTTTAATTTGTGCTTTCGTGCCTCTCATCTAGAGAAGAAGATGGACACTCAGAGCACAATGATACCAGATTACTGGAAATGTTGCTTAGTCAATCACAGATGTTTGCGACCGGGCGAGCCATCATCTCCATCAGTGCAACGGCACGGGGGGGACCGTCTGTCACGAGATGTGACACGGCATAAAGGAACATCGATTTGTCCCTCCCAGTAAATCACACGGTCAACATCTCCATCTGAACCCATTAAAATCCATGAATGCAGGGCGTGTATTTTGAAACTGCTTCGCCGTTTCGGATTGAAGGCTTTAGCGGATTGATTTCTGATGCGAGGAGCTCCTCGGTTGCCACTTGTGAAGTGGCACCATCCTTTGGGTGTCGTGGGTTTGCAGTGAGTGGCCAAGGTCACTGGTCGGAGAGGTGAAGAAACGTGCGGCGCAGGCTGAGTTTTGGGGAAAAAAGCCTCCAAATCACACAAATGCCTTGCTGAGCTGGGAGCTGCTGCCAAATGACCCGGCTCTGAAGGACAGCTATTTATGTACAGGGGGCAGCGCGTTAGCTTTAATGAGCGTGCACCACATAGGAGGAAGGTGCTTTTTGTGCGTTTTGTTTTTAAAGCTGTGTGGAATGAAGAGGTCAGAGGGATTTCACTTTGGTTGAAAGCAGCAGTCTCTGCCATCTGTTTTAAAAGAGAGCAACTTAGGTACACGTCATTCAGTGTCAGCAGCAGCGATTTCTGCTGACGGGAAAACTTTGGGGAGAAGATTTGTAACAGAAGTCTTCATTGGATAGAAATGCACTGTTCTGCTTGGGGTCCAGATCCCGAATACTTTTAAGGGCTATGTCTAAACCATCACCTGTGCCCGAGATGAGCAACATCCAGGTACAGCAACTGCCTGGAGCGGGTTACCCTGCCAGGCCATTTCTATACCTTACAACAGCGTTGTACTGCAAGGCCCATCTGGTTTTACAGCCTGCAAACACATCAAGACCTCTGAGATGTGATAAACCCAGTGAGTCAGGCTGAGACGCTCCCTTGCCTTCTCTGATATTATTATAAGGATTTCTGTTTTGGTTTTGTTCAGGTGAAGCTCTGATCTGAGTATGAAAGAAAAAAATCTGCTTTGTTATAAGGCTGTTCGTATTTGTTTAATATGTATTAATCCATTCACCTTGCTCTGCTTCTGAAGCTGCTGTGCGGCGATGCTCAGCTAAATCAGCTGTGGTTCCCCTCCTCCTGAGAGGCTGAATCTGTGGGAGATGTTGGGCAATGTCTTTTCTGTAGCGTATCTAAATCACGGGAATGTCGTAGCGTGGCTGTGAATACCGTGTGGTCTTTAAAAAGAGACAGTAATTGCGTATTACATATTCACGACTGCAGGTGAGTGTGATGGGGAAAGCAGGTTTGAAGAAATGTGGCATTTGGGCGGCAGCTTCAAAAAGAAGAAAACCTGAAAAATAATTGGGCCAAATGACAGTTCCCAGTTTACCTTCAAACAGCTGAATACTCATTATGACTGCACGTATGCATGCCCACAGATTCTCTTATTATTTTATTCTCACGTAGACCCCACAGTCATTATAAATCTGTGATTATTCATTTATTCAGCCCCAGAAACTTGGGCGAAACAATGAGCGGAGGACAGACAACTTCATCCCGAAGAGGCTTGATGTAAGCACAGCTAAAATCGATGGAAAAATCCCAACGCTGGAAGCGGGTGACCGGTGCCGCAGCCGTACAACCCAAATCACGTTTCCCTGTAATGCCGTGCAGCTCAGATTGAGCCCGTTTGTTCTGGCTGAGTGGCTTTTTCTTTGGAAGTGTGAAGCTCAGCGTTTTCAGAGCAGTGTGAAATAAGGAACGGAGAAAAAAGGACTTGGAGCAGTGAGGTGGCTAATTGAAAAACGCTCTTGGAGCTGGGCTTTCTAACAAAGAAACTGGCAGGTTTTGTATGAGTAAAGTCACTTCAGAGCTGAGTTTTGAGCTTGAATTTTGAATGAGTCGACGCTTATTTTTTAAGAGCAGCATTTTGAGAAAAAGCAAAAAACCCTCCTGTTGGTTACTGTAATGTTTAAGTGTCCGTGACTTGCTAAAAGCAAATGTATTGAAAGCCAGAATAGACTGTTGGGTCCAGGAGTATCCAAGTGTGTTATCCCTGTGTGTCTCTGGCTTCCAAGTGGGCTGGCTTGAACTCAGCAGCTCTGCGAACGCTGAGGAGCTTTAGTCTTATTTTCATTTGACTCCAACGGCTGAAATACGTCTCTGCGGCCTCCGTACGGTCTTTCCCCAGGACTTATTGGCGGTGCTGTGCAGGTCATTGACGATTTGTTGGATCCAAGAGAGAGACAACTGCGGTCACCAAACGTATAATGCTTTAAAGCGAAACGGTTCTCTAAGCTCAGAGGAGAGATGTTATCATCTCATTCAATAGCTTAGCTTCCCTCGTGAGCTATCTTGTGTGCTTTGCATTGCTTTGCAAAACTCCTTCTTTTTTTTTCCCCCTGAAAGACCTTTGTCCATCTGTAAAAGCATCTTGTGTTTGACCTCAGCTGATAGCCCGGCTCCAAGACATCCAAGGGAGGGGGACCGGTGGGATGGAAGAAGAAGCCTGCTGATGCTGTAGCATCTTCTGTTCCCTCGCACATATTATGCAGAGTGAAATATAACACATCTGACTGTTTGATTTGCTGACTTCAGTCTCGGAGCACAGCTGGTAGGCAGGTGGACTGGTAAGAGGCAAGACAGAGATCTAAGAGCCGCAATCTTCTGAACTTGCAAGCGAAAAATATAATGGAAAAAAGGTGTTTTGTGCTTCTTCAACACCAAATGCTGTTGGAGGGGAGGTGAGAAACTTGGAATCGAAACTTCCTTGGGTTTGAATCTCTCTGATATGGTGCATTGGTGTGGGTGCTTCTTATATAAACAGAAGGTGATTTTTTGGTGTGTAATTCTTCCCAAACGTTCGACTCGAGTCTCTAAAGCAACATCTGGAGACGTCCCACGAGAGAAAACTGTGATTCCTCTGAACACAGAGATCTGTTCATTCCCGAGATTCTGCTATTCAGACAGAAACGGCGCCATTCTCCCATTTAACGTCGTTTATACCTGGTGTAACATTGAACTTTCATTTCAGTCTTAGCCCAGGAGCATTATGCAGCACCACAACCACTTACAGGTACTTCTGGATAGACCTTCTGGGGAGGTTTTAACCCAGATCGTGCCTCCTGTCATCATTCAGCTGACAGAGCTGTTCTCAGTGCTTCCAACAGGCAGCTTTTCAGCATTGGCTGCCTAAAAATGCATCTAGCGTGTGAGTTAAATAGCACACAGGCTTCGATTTGGGCAGTCGCAGTCCTAAGGAAGCTCCTCAGGCTGTCTCCATCGGCAGGTTCAGTGCAGTGGTTGGAGATGAGCGGCGTAAGGAGGCGGCAGGGAAGAGCAAGGATTTCCACCAAACGTGCCACTGTGACTTTGAATCAGCAGTATTACGGATTGAAAAGGGCTGTGAGAGCAGCTTCTGGAGGCCAGCTGGTGTTAGCGTTAGCGTTAGGTGGCTTTTGAGCTGCCTTCAAGATGGGTGGTAAAACTTCTTCTGGTTTTTGACCCGGATTTAAAGAACATTCCTGTCCCTCCTGCACACCCTGTTTTATTACGTGGTGGTTATATGGGCACTCCTGACTTGATTTCCCTGTGCTGACATCTCTCAGGTCAGAGCAGGTTGTTTGGGAGGAGGCTTGGCTGCAGAGGGTGCGTGCACCGAGGCTGTTTACACCGAAAACGTCATGGTACCGAGTGCCATCAGATGCGCAGGATTTCAGCGTCAGCAGGGAAATACTGATACTGCCATTTGGCAGAGCGTGGAAAACGCGGCCACGGGAGTCAGATCTCGGAGGGAAGGTGTGAATGTAAAAATAGCACCGTTTTTTTTCTCCGTCGCTTTGCAGACGAGAGATAAGCTAATGCTCGCGTGTGCGAATGCGGCGTCCCAGGGCCTGCAGCGGCGAGTGCCAGATTGGCTTTGCTTTCTACCAGAACATTTCTGCTTTAATTTGGGAAACGTGGTGGGAACCGATAGCGTCTTGTTTCCGAGAGAGCCTTTCTGATAATCCCAGTGCTGGGATCGCGTCTCCGCGTGAGACACAAACTCCTGGCCCCTGCCGCGGTGCCAAATTCGGCAATAACCCAGCGCTTGGAGGTTGCTTTGGGGTCAGGAGCTGTGCAGGGCACCCTTGGCACCTCTTTTGTCGTGCAATTAAAGTGTACCATAAACTCCTCAGTTCAGTGAGGGGAGGGATTGCTGCTCATTGCCTTTTTCCTTGTCTGATTTAACATTTCTTGTGTCACCCTGGAATCCCTTGGTCGCGAGCCAGAGTCCTTGTGTGAACCAGTGCCATTTCGAAGCCTTTTAATGAGGCTTTAATGAAAGAGATGGAGGAACTGGTGGCTGTTTGAAAGGGTATTTGCATGATTTGCGTGCCGTTCCTTCACAGTTCTGTGAACGTTTCCAAAATATGTTTAAACTCTATTTGCTGTTTGAGAAGGAGCTTCAGAGAATCCCAGAATGTGAGGAGTTGGA